>NW_003315085.1:0-288963 GCF_000151125.1 Trichophyton benhamiae CBS 112371 | reverse complement strand
TGCTTCTGATTCGCAAAGAGACAGAGAGCAGAGAAGGCTGATGACAATAATATTTGTTGTCTGTTCGCCTAGAGCTGCTGACCTATCATCTGTGAGGCATGGAGATGAAGCAATAGGGGACTGAACGGCATCCTGTCCTCCTCCTCCAGCCCTCCAATCCATCCCGGTACCACCCAGGACGTCTAGAGAAACCTAGAAGTAAAAAATAAGAGACGAAGGGGGGGGGGGTAGTTTCAAGCCACAGCTCCAGGTTCTCGGTAACTAATTTGCCACACCAGATGAGGCCCTATGGGTTAGTTAGTGTATGTGTGAATAATGTAGAATCGGCTCTGCGAGCAAGGGAGGTTGATTGATCACCAGGACAGGAGAATTCGAGGCAGTCACCGCAAACGGGCTGCAGCGCTGTTGAGCAGCAACTGGCGGCCGGCCTCAAAGACCAAGAGTGTGCGACCCAATGCAGCCCCCAAATTCGAGTCGTCTCGGTCAGCGGGCCCCCCAGTTGTATGCACAGGAGATCCCCTCGTCAGCGTTCGCTGGACGTTGGCCGTCTTCTCGTACTCCTCTGGCGGCGTTCTGTCCCTTCGGGCTGCAGGCCTATCAGCGCCGCCGGTGGCTGTGGCTGTGCACACCCACACACCAGCCACATATCAAAACTCTCAGTCCGCTGGCGAGCGATGGATCTTGCCTGCCCACTGCCCACCCTTCCGGGGGGCTGCCATTGTCATGTCCAGACGGCGGGATCTGGGATCTTCCTGCACGCGCTCCCTCAGGCCCGTCAAGTCCTTCCGCCTTGTCTCTGTCTGAAAGCAGGGCACGCGCGCCGGAGGAGGCAGAAAGGCCGAGAAGAGGCCGAAAGTGAGGCGGGTCGTCCAAACTAGCAGCTTTGCGGCTCGTTAGTTACGCTGCAGGGTTTTGTGGCTTGTTAGATTTTTCGCTTGCTTTGCTCTTGCTTTCGCTCTCGCGCTGCTTCTGTTGCTGCAGCTGCTGTCTGTGGCTTGCCTCGTCCGTGTGGCTTGTTCGTCATCCGGCGAAATATACAATATCAGAAATCCAAGATATCAAAAAACAACCTGTGCACGGCAGCAACCCGAGGACCACCGTCTCCGCCATTTCCACCTTTCGCATTGCTTTCTCTCTCTCCCTTGCTCCAATCGATTCCATGCTTGTTTTATTTTTCCTCCACCCCCCATTTAGAGTGTTTCTTTGTGATATGTCCGATCAACTCTCGTCTTCTGATATCGCCACTCTATCCAGTCAGTCTGCCCTATTGAAGGAGGTCAAGCCGCAGGAACAGTATAACGTGTAGCGGGACAGACCCTGTCGACGTTAGGAGTGGCTAGTAGTAGTTGCTTCAGGTTAACCTCCTTGCTCCGATTACCTCCTCGATTCTGTTTACGTCTCACCGCTCCAGTCAAGCTGAGAATGGGGAATATGGATATGACTGCACGGACACTTGCGAGTGACATGTCTTCGTGTTCGTGGTGCCTTGTTGATGTTGGTCTGTTGACTTGTTGACTTTTTGACTTGTTGATCTGCTGGTCCCTCGCCGGGAAACGGGGGTTGGCGAGACGGTTACGTTTGGTCCAGATCCCGGAAGCGTTTGATCACGGCCTTAATTGTTCTCAGGTCAGTTATTTCAGCCGCCAGTGGCAAAGAATAGGAGCTCGGATACCACGTCCGTCCCGTAGAGAACCCTCCGGTGGAATGCTTCCAAGCCGTTCGTTTCCATTGTGTTCTCGAGGGAATCAGTATGCGCGTCCTGTTGCCACTTTCTGGTATTGACCTGCTACGTTATTATTCACTGCTCCATGGCCGTTCATCCTGGACTCCCAAATTAACGTGGCGCTCATCCGCCGGATTCTCTGGCTTCCAGTGTGCTCCCTCCTTCCGTTTACCCACTGGAGTGGTGCTAGGCACATGTTTCCAATACTGCCATAACATCCTCGGCACGTTTTGAAGAAGTGGCAATCTCATTTCACTTCGATTGAGTAGCGTGAGCTATATGTTGGTCGTCACCTATAGTAAACGGGCAAATACCCTTGTCGACTGTTTGGTCAATACCCTGGTCACCACTGTAGCTTTTGCTATTGAGAGGTTTGACGCTGTGGCAGCTCAACAATGCCAGATTCAAGCTAGAAGTTGCGGTGTATATCTGGCCAAAACACTCGCAGCTCCGGCCAGTTTATTTCAAGATAGATGAACTCTAGCTATAGACCGCCTTTGATGTTTGCCTTCACACGGCAGCTCCTGCAGAGGGGCGTCGTCGACATTTGCATTAACCTTGAGTATCACCATACTCACCATTATCTCTTGAAATATGGAATCATTTTTAAGTATGTATTTTACCATTGGAGGAAATTGAACGTAAAAATATCTCCGCTTATTGCTGACGTGTGTATTTCTGTATTCGACAGTTGAGATATTAATGTCCATGGTCAGATTATTGGATATAGCTTCTTTTCCACGCAGGCATACCAACTAGGTCGACGAGAGACAATGGCACCATTACACCACGAGGCATTTCCTTCTCCCTTTTTTGACCCAGCTTGTAGAATTTAGCCCCTGGAGAGAGTAACAATGTGCTTCAACCTTGCCGATTTCTACTCTACAAAGACTTGCGATATCACATTCTTTTCTCTCCAACAACACGAATCATACCAATATGTAAGTAAGGAGACCTATTGGATCCTGCCAAAGTCCATGCATGAAAAAAAAAAAAAAAAAAAAAAAAAAAAAAAAAAAAAAAAAAAAAAAAAAAGGCTCCCCAACCGATGTATGTATACAGGCACACATGACCTACCCGTACTGGACGGCCCCGAAAGGTACTGATTAATTGGGCGATAAGGGGGTATCTCAGCCCTAAAATTGAAGCTCCTGTCTTTTTACTAGGCCAGGTAGTTATCAGTCCGGCCGAACTCTAGCGCCAAAAGCAACACTTCTTATTGCAGCCTTATTATTGTCTAGCACAGCTATTTGATATGAATGAATGAGTCGATTGCCTATCTGCAATTATTATTGTTACGTGTCGGTTCTTTCTCCCAGTGCTAGATGATTATTCCCTATCATAGAACCTGGGGTTGTCTGGTTAGCCAATCAATATTGACTCATTGACCGTCGTCGCTTCTCAGAGTACAAAGGGCGCCGCTGCCGACGCAATTAGTTAACTAACTAGCGAGAGGCATCTAGCGAATAGTCATCTGCCTGTTAGTCAACTTGTAAACAATGGATGCGCCGGTAGGCCGGCGGCAGGTACACTATATATATATCCACATTATGTGAGGCATATACAGTAGTTAGCAGACACGGAGAGCGCCGGGGGTTCGTGAGTTACCAGTGGCCGATCCCATCCAAGCATCCGAAAGATAACCAGCCGGCCGGCTAGCTAGCTGACTAGCTATATTATTAACTTAGGTAGCCAGAGTGACACCTAGATAAGAGAAAAAAGAGGACTCATTCGCTATCTCCGTTATCGGGCAGATATCTGCCATCGGCTATCCCTTATCTCTGCTTCTCGCTCCATGGCTAGTCGACTTTCATATGCTGAATGCTCGGCTCGGCAGACTCCGTCCCTTTATCTCCTTTTGGCATTATCTCGCATGAACAGCGCGGACGGCTTAGGCGGCCGAATCTCTGAGCGAATAGAAGGTTTGGGGGCAAGCGTTAATCTCCGACCTTGGCCTGCGTGGGATGCACGGTGCAAGGTGTTCCGTTGATAGCGCGCAAGCGTAGGGAGTATTGAATAATTGTGATAGATAATGGGGGAGCGGAGAGTGAATAATTGGCTATCAGCAGAGGTGTTGCGGCGCCGTAGGTGTGAATTGGCGTTTCTGGGGATGGGGAGATCCCGACTCTTATCTCTAGTTATCTCTACAATGTTGGTTGGGAGGAACCGGGAAATTGTCTTGAGCCTCCATCCAAGCTCATGAGTCTGGCTGGGTTTATTAAGCTATTAACCTTTCCCTCGTCCTTCATCGTCATCCTCATATTTTCTTCCTACCTGCTCCTATCTCACCCTTTGCTCCATCTCATGTTCCCCGGCTGCTGGCCTCTTAGATCCCTGTTATCTTTATCAAGCTCATAGCTACCGACACATCGACAACCGCATCCACTTAGCGATCGCAGGATTTCCTGTTCAGCGTCAACATAAACAGAGATAGAGAGGAAATCTTGATAAGGAGTAAACATGTCCAACTTGCCCATGGAGCCAGAGTTCGAGCAGGCCTATAAAGGTTAGTGCTGATATGATGACGTACTTTGAGTCGATCTCGATGAGAAAGAGTTGAAGGCAGGACCCTAACAAGGTGATATATAGAGCTTGCTTGGACACTCGAGAACTCGACCATCTTCCAGAAACACCCGGAGTACAGGAAGGCATTGCTCGTTGCCTCTATCCCGGAGCGAATAATCCAGTTCCGTGTCACATGGGAGGATGACAAGGGCCAAGTAGGCTGATTCCAATGCACACGGGTAAAGGTAGAGGAAGGTGCTGACAAGCTGGTGTTATAGCTGCAAGTCAACCGGGGCTACCGGGTGCAGTTCAACTCAGCCCTGGGTCCGTACAAGGGTGGCCTGCGATTCCATCCAACAGGTGAGATGGTATCCCACCTATTCTTACCGGGGAAGAATAATAAGCTAACATTGGTTGATGCAGTTAACTTGTCCATCCTGAAGTTCCTGGGCTTTGAGCAGATCTTCAAGAATGCTCTCACAGGTCGTACGTATCCTCTTCGGTAGTATTGTTTCTGACAGCGGTCGAGAGTGGCCGGGCTAATCTAATAGCTGTATGGTAGTGAACATGGGTGGTGGTAAAGGAGGCGCTGATTTCGATCCAAAGGGGAAATCTGACAACGAGATTCGGAAATTCTGCAGCGCGTTCATGATGGAGCTAAGCAAGCACATTGGAGCGGATGTCGATGTGCCGGCTGGTGACATCGGAGTTGGTGGTCGCGAGATCGGGTTCCTCTTTGGCGCTTACAAAAGGCAGAGACATATCTGGGAAGGAGTGCTGACCGGAAAGGGAAACAGCTGGGGCGGAAGTCTGATCCGACCAGAGGCGACTGGATACGGCCTTGTCTATGTGAGTCTCCTGATCTAAATGATTTTGTGCGATGATGATGCATGATTGCTAACAAGGCAATGCTGCTGTATAGTATGTCCAGCACATGATCAAGCACGCCACGAATGGTTCGGAGAGCTTCGAAGGCAAGCGAGTAGCTATATCTGGATCAGGGAACGTGGCTCAATATGCTGCCCTCAAGGTGATCGAGTTTGGCGGCATTGTTGTCTCTCTCAGTGACAGCAAGGGCAGCTTCATTGTCCGGGGCGGCGAGGACTCCTCCATCACCCCCGAGGAGATCCGCTTGATTATGGCACTCAAGGATGAGAGGAAGCCGCTATCCGGCATTGCGAGCCATGAAGCCTTTGCCAGCAGATGCGAATATATCGAAGGTGCAAGACCATGGATTCACGTTGGCAAAGTGGATGTTGTGCTTCCATGCGCAACTCAGAACGAAGTCTCAGGTGAAGAAGCCAAAGTGCTTGTGGCTAACGGCGCACGCTTTGTCGCCGAAGGATCCAACATGGGCTGCACGTTGGACGCCATTGAACACTTCGAGGCGCACAGAAATGAACACAAGCGTGATCAGGGCGCAGTGTGGTACGCGCCTGGAAAAGCAGCAAATGCGGGAGGAGTTGCAGTCAGTGGGTTGGAGATGGCTCAGAACTCCCAGAGACTGACGTGGACTGCAGAGGAAGTGGACGGGAAGTTGCAGGCTATCATGAAGGAATGCTTTGAGACTGGGTTGAGGACAGCGAAGGAGTACACGGAGGTGGAGGATGAAAAGCTACCATCTCTGGTGGCAGGAAGCAACATTGCAGGTTTCATCAAGGTATCTGAAGCCATGCGAGACCACGGTGATTGGTTCTGAACAAAAGAAAGAGGCCTTCCTTCTTTTTTGTGAAAAACTTTCGGCTGTTTCTGTTGGCGTTCTGGTGCCATTACTATTCCCGGATCTTTTTCCGTTCTAACATTGTGATTCCTTCATCTCGGGCTGGGTATTTGACATGGCAGATTCCTTGATTTTTCTTGTATGCACCGAATGGACATATCACGGCGTGGGACTTAGAATGTCATATTTTCCTTGCCCCGAGTGCAACACACATACAACATCCCATTTTTTCCATCGAGGCACCGAATATTATTTCTATTGCTTTTTTTTTAATGTTTATTTTATTCCCTGTTTCTTTTGGCGTAGAATGCTCAAGTGACAATTGGTGACATGTTCTATTTTGAGCCAAAATTTTCTTTTCTCTCTCGTTCTCTGACGGAGACTTGCAGGGCACTTTATTATATTATTTTAGGGCGTGTTGGAATCCCACAACTGGTACTCACCGTAACCATGCATGAGGTAAACGAGCGTGCATGGGAAGACTTGATGGGCTGGAAATGAAAAAAAGTATCATCATGACCGTATATATACCGGCAGTCGCAGTCTGCGCTCGCTCCGAGATACGAGAGCGTAAAAATACGCGCTGGATGGCGAGGGCCAGCACCTTGAGAGACCAGCCAGCTCAGCCTTGGACATGGGTTTGCGTGGATTTCTCTGGGAGTGGAGCAAGGGCGGGATGGACTCCATAATTGATGGCTGTCAGCCCCATGAGCGCTGGGCCTTGACAGCCATGTCGACGCCGACGCTGACGCTGACACTGACGCCGATGCCGCCGTCGTTGCGGTTGTGATGAGATGTTCTTCGTAAGTAGATGAAGATGAAGTCGAAGAGATGTAGTTAAAGATGCCGAAAGGGGCAAGGCGGTGAAGAGCGGCAGCAGGGGCTCAACTTCGACTTCAACTTCAGCTTTTCTTCTTCTCTCAGCTTCACAACGTTGACAAGACGCAGCAGGATGATGACAGCGACGGACAGGCGAGAGAGGAGCGAATTGAAGAGCCGACTGGCGTCTCCGGGATGCACCTCTGAGCTGCTGGAACGTGGCAGCGAGGGGAGATCGCACACCAAAGGAAGCGGTCACGTCGAGACTGGCAGCCAGCGCATAGAGTGCTGTCGAGACGCCCGGATGCCGAGAGGTTGGGCTCCGAGACGCCCGATTCCTGGTTGAAGCCCCTGTCCCCTGCCTGGTTCATGATCTTCTCGGACTCTGCCCTCTGATTCTGAATCCCCTATCGCCACGAACCAGCGCCAACAGAAGCCAGAGGGACAGCCAGCGGGAGCCAGAACGGTCTCTTATCCTCCACGAAAAGCACGAAAAATAGCCTCCAAAGCAGGGACTCCACGATAAGAAAATGCAAACCCACAGTAAAGTTGAGGAACCTCGCAGTGGAGGACGGGCTTTCGTGATATTATTGGTGGCCCTCGCGAGATGAGTGGCTTACAGCGCGGATGCTGAGTGGATGACGGCGCAGGAACATAAAGTGATATGCGGCCGATCCTGGTTTCAGACGTCCAAAAAAATCCCTTTGCAGGATCTTTTCCCCCTCCAACGACTCTGCCTCTTGCTCAGCAGTCGTACCAACCTACACACACCGCCAGCCGGCCCTCCATAAGCAGTGTAAACGGAATGCGGGAAATTCCTCCGCGCAGGACAATTGCAGGACAATTAGACCAACAGGAGAGACAGGAGGACGGCTTGAGGCAGCGCCCCGTATCATTATTCTGATTCAGCAGCAAGCAGAGAGGACGCCATGTCAGCCGCGTCTCTTGGATGGTGGCGGCTAGTCAGGAAGCGGGCTAGGCTCAGGGGTCAGAAAGCGAAAAAAAAGGCTCTTCTCGTACATCAGGCACACTTCCAGGGGCTGTGGCCAGTAAGCGTTGCCGTATGGCTCCTTTGCTCTGCCTCGATGCTTTGTTGGCGCTGTGGGAAGTGTCGTTGCTCAAGGGCTGCATTATTAGCCTTCCGAACCCTTTATCTACCCTGCCCTCTCCCGCTCCTCGTCCGTCTCTCTTCTTTCTTCCTTCTCTCTCTCCCTCGCTCCCTCTCTTGTTCGTTACCAACATTCTCTCGTACCAAGCCATTCTCTCTCTCTTTTCCAGAGCAGCTTGACTCTTGCGGCACAGCATTCCTTTTGGTGTCCTTGACTCTCGTCCGTCTCTACTCACTCTCTCTCTCAACTCTTTGCCTGGTGCATTGTGTTCATTTTTTTGGAATCGCTTGGTCCGATTCTCAACCGTCTTTCTGAACATACAAACCGTCCTTTACAGCTCACTCTTTGGCTGTCTGTCCCTCGTCGAACGAGAAATATCACATATATCTATAAAAAGAACCACCGTCGAAATGGCTCCCCAGTTCCTCAAGGCCCTCACTGTCGCCACGGCTCTCGGCGCTACTCTCGCGACCGCACTTCCGGTCCAGCCGAAACCCACCGTCTGGCACACTACCACCCAGGTCGTTGTCAAGACCATCACCAAGACCGCGACTGTTCACGGCACTCCAGGACCTGACTACACTGTCCCGCCAGCCTACACCACGCCAGCTGCCCCGACTGTCCCAACTGACGCTCCACAGCAGCCCTCGTACACGCCAGTTCCTTCGGCTCCAACACCCTCTTCCAGCAGCTCTTACAGTGCCCCTGCTGAGCCTTCGTCCTCTTCCGTCCCCGCTCCTCCCCCACCGCCACCAACCACCACCTCTACTCCTGCTCCAGAGCCAACGACCTCCACCACTCCTCCTCCACCTCCACCGGCCATGACCACCCCACCACCACCACCACCTCCACCAGCTACCAAGCCACCAGTTGTCAGCATCCCACCAATTGGCGGCGGAGGCAGCACCTACACTGGTCCATGTGCTGCCGGCTCTCCTTGCACCGGTGAAATCACCTTCTACGACGGTGGTCTCGGTGCTTGCGGTACCAACATTGACACCAACGGCGAGGATGCCATTGCTCTCCCCATCGAGCTCATGGGCCCTCTCAGCAACAACAACCCATACTGTGGAAAGCAGGTCCAGATCTCCTACAAGGGCAAGACCGCTACTGCTACTGTCAAGGACAAGTGTGCTGGCTGTACCGGAAACAACATCGACATGACCCGCTTCCTCTTCTACAAGTTGTAAGTTATTCTCACTTTTAGAATTCGGTTCCCGGTGGCATTTACTAACTCTTCAAACAGCGGTGTCGAGGCTGATGGCCGTATCCACGGTGTCGAATGGCACTTCATCTAAGCTATATCCTACCCGTCATGGGGGACTGATATAGTTTAGGCACTTGCCTTTTGCAGTTTCTTGTACATCTAGCAGTTTGTTTGCTCACTCCCCATGAAACTAGACGTCTTCAAACTCTTTTGTCTTCATCTTTTTTCTTGGGAGAAAGTTATGGGGATAGCATAGCATTCTTTTTCTTTTTGCGCTGTTTCTCATGGGACGGGATGGGGTTATCGGGGAATTCTGGCTTGGAGATACTTCATCATTCGCTTTTCGCTTCGTTCCTGCTTTGTCTCTCAT
Source organism: Trichophyton benhamiae CBS 112371 (assembly GCF_000151125.1). Classification (NCBI taxonomy): domain Eukaryota; kingdom Fungi; phylum Ascomycota; class Eurotiomycetes; order Onygenales; family Arthrodermataceae; genus Trichophyton; species Trichophyton benhamiae. The sequence continues at coordinate 279,510 of NW_003315085.1, read as the reverse complement.
CTCGAGGACATTCGCGGGCCCTCTTTTCTTTTTCACTTCTATACCGTCCTGTCTACGACTTTTTTACCTTTCATCCAGCCGATTGCAGCAATGCTGCATGATTTACATTGACCACTTCGACCTTTTTCCCCCTTCTCTGCACAAAATGTTTTCTGTTCCTGTTTTATGGAACCCAGATAGAATGGATTACGACAAACACGAAATCTACTTTTATGACTTTTCTTCATTTTTCTTTGCCATTCTTCCCTTTGCCGAGTCAAGTCATCCAGCTGATCCATTCCGTCTGTTGCTCCTTGTTACCTTCGTTCGTGTGGAATAGAACTTGCTCCCACTTTCCTGTGTCTTACCGTCATCTCATCATCGTCACTCGTTCATACTGCTTTTGCTCTGTAGTTTTGACCGCCAGTTTCACCCAACGGGCCGTAGTTCAGGGGGTTTCCCGTGTGTAAACATCTTGATATCAACAGCAGCAACACTTAACACCACCAGCGACAACAGCAACAACAACAACAACAACATCATCATCATCATCATCATCATCATCGCCAGCAACAACTGCCGGCACCATCACACGAGCAGCCCCAAGACAGGGATGGATCTGAATATCGGTGTCAGAGACTCGCTGTCTCGGAGGATTATTACCTATCGCATCCATAGCACCCCTACTCCCTGACAACGGCGTCCATGGCTTGCATGCAGCAAATAATACATCCATAGCTACAGCTTAACTTCTTGCTCTACATCCCATCATCATACTTACATCGCTTGCCATCAAGCTCCAGGTTAAAGCTTCGGCTCCAGGTACAGATCGAGCATGATATCCTGCACATCACTCTTATATTTTCGGCCGGGTTGGCCTTCTACCTTTCTTTTTCCCTTCTTGTTTCTCTAACTAGCGGACTAGCTCTGCTTCTGCTGTTCGCCGAAGCTGTTGTCTGTCGACCGCCGTGTCAGTTGCCAGTCCTAGTGCTCCCTCCCCCGCGGATCAGCCCGTTTCACTGACCAAAACCAGGTAGATACCGCTCTCCAAGACGAGACAATCCCCGATCGTGATCTCCCTCTCCTCCCAACAGCAAGACAAGGGACGGGGGCGGGCGGGTGAGCGGACGAACCGCGCGAATCAAGGAAAGGCAGGCCAGCGATAAAGTGGTGAAAAATGGGACGTCTTTGGTGGGAACGAGCGCCACGTATCACGAAACGGATCGAGGCTGAAATCAACGAACTGCGCCGGGCCTAAGGAGAGAGAGGAGAGAAGATGGGATCGAAGCTGCAGAAAATACTCTCGATGAGATCGCCTCTTCGCCAAATTCGACTGGACGGCCGGGCGAACCATGGTTTCTTTTGGACTTGGGCCCTTTCTTTTCCCTTGCAAGCCTCTCCACCGAGTGTCTCCATCGCCCTCGCACTACCTGCAGACTAACGTGTCTGGGCAACAGACTAGCTGGGGGCCGAGGACTGGAATGGACGCTGGGTGGCTGCCCAGCCGGTGGTGCTGCATCTCATGATGAGGAGACGTGAGGGAATCGATACGGGGTTTGCGCCGCTGGTGCGAGGGAAGGCGATAGTATTGTGGTGATGATCCGTCCATGGCCTCTTCTTTCATTCCCTCTCGAACAACGGACGCTTGACGGCCTCAGATCCTTCGTCTGGTCTCCTCCTGGGCTGCCGCTTGTGGGATTTTTTTTTTGTCCTACCTAACGTTCCTGTTGCCGGCCGGGGGGTGGAAAAGCTGTCGACGCTCTTTGTTTAGGGAGGAGGCATTTTGCTTCTTCCAGGGGAGTTTGATAGACGGCGGATGCGCGCCCACGCATGTGAGTTGTGTCTATTATACGGGGCCTCGAGTCAGATTCGCCTGCTTTGACCCTTCGCCGCCTGGCTCTCGATCTCGCCGTCTCCTCCTCTCCCCCATATTGTTATTATTATTATTCAACTAGTTCGTTTCTATCTCCTTCTTCTCCGTCGGCCTCGTTTTCCCATCTCGCAACCTTCTTTTTCGCTATAACCTTCTTTTCTTCCCTTTCGTCCTTCTTCCAACCGTCTTTTTTTTTTTTTCTCTAATCCTTCTTCTCTTCTCTTCTCTGTCTCTCTGTCTCTCTCCTTCTCTCAGTCCCTTCAATCGTTTGACCTTCTATTTCCTTCACTCTTCGCTGGTTTTGATGCATGGATGGGATCGATAGTGACGCTGCTACGGTGAGCAGAGAATGGCCATGGAACTAGATCATGAGTCGGACCATGGCCACGGGGTGGCCATGTTCACCGTGACACTGGTCGTAGTGGTGCTGTCCGCTTGCTCGGTTACGCTTCGACTGGCTTCTCGACTGTATCTGCGGCAGGCCGTGAAGATTCGTGATTATATGATTGTGCTGGCATGGGTAAGTCGGTAACTCGGTCGTGAAATCGCAATTGCTAACAACGCCCAGATAACCGCATTTGGCCTGTCATTTTCCATTCTCTATGGGACCTACAAAGGGTTTGGCATCAAGGTGGACTTCATCCCACCGGATCTACGGCCCCTGCTGAAGAAGGGGTTATATGCATTCTCGGTCCTCTACGTATGTGCTGTCTCTCATTAATTACCATGTCCCGACATCCCGGGATTCTCAGCCTCCTCAACCGCTAACCTGGGTCCTTCTTTTATATTTCATTATATAACAGAATCCTACTTTGATGTTGACTAAGACGTCGGTTTTGCTGTACTATGTCGAGAGCATACCCAAAACCCGCGCCTTTCGGTTGGCTACCTATGCAACTCTCTTTGTGGTCAACGCCGCCGGCCTGGCTCTGCTGCTTCTCAACGTCTTCCGCTGCAAGCCCGTCCGCTCGGCGTACACTTACCCGGCTGCGAATGAATCGGTGTGCACCAACTTCGTTGACCTCAATCTAGCATCTGTCCCCCTTAACGTTGTGACAGACTTCGCTATCCTTGTACTACCTCTACCCGTCCTTTCGCAGATGACGTTGCCTTTCAGCCACAGGACCGCTGTTGCGCTCATGTTCACTGCCGGTGCCATATTCACCACCATTACCCTCATCCGCACTGCAATGCTGCAGCATGCACACATCGCCCAGGTCCAGGCCAAGGAGGCTGTCGAGTGGGACGGCGTAGACGAGAATGAGTTTCCCTGTATGTCTTACAACATCTGCATCTCTTCTTCCTTTCCGATGGTCCTAGATAACTAACAATCTATGTCACATTGATAACTGTAGGGCATGCATCGGAATCATTCATGTGGTCAGCTGTTGAGGTGAATGTTGGTATCATCTGTACCTGTGTCCCCATGTTGAAACAGTTGGCCAGCCGGCTGTTTGCCGAATTCTCCGGGAAATCCCACCGGTTTGCGTCGCGCAGAGACATCAAGGAGAAAGCGCCTATGAGGCGGCCATTCGACCGACGGGACTCCGTGACCTCTCCATCTCTCGTCTTCGATGAAAATAGGCGGTCATGTAGTCCTGATTCAGGATACAGTGATGTGGATGTCCAGGCTAGTTACAGAGAGTCTAGGTCTAAGAGATGCCATTCTCACCATCTAAGCCAAGACAGCTTCCATGACAGAGGCGCTGTCAAGCCAAAGAGGACTAAAAGCATGCTGGAACTCACCAACAAGGAGGCACTGCCCTTTTTGACGGCGATAATCTTCTTACTCTTTCTCTGGGGGTTCGGGTACGGCCTACTCAATACTGTCAATTTCCGCTTCTTAATTGAAGCAAAGGCAACCTACGCTAAAGCGATCGGCCTACATGCCGCATACTTTGCCGGCTACCTCATCGGACCGGCAGTAGCTGGCTATCTACTAAAGAAGACTACCTTCAAACTCACCTTTATTGTTGGACTGTGTCTATATGCCTGCGGCATTCTAATTTCGTGGACTTCTGCAGTGCTTACTTCCTTTGAAACATACGTCTTTTCGAACGTTGTCACCGGTGCTGGCATGGCTATTGTCCAGACGACGTCTCATCCCTTCCTCGCGCTGTGTGGACCGCAGGAATATGCTGAAATGCGCCTTAACATCGCCCTCGGCTTCCAGTCAATTGGCAGTGTGATATCTTCCATATTGGCCAAGAAGGCATTTTCTCTTAGAACGATCGACGCCCATGACCTTGTACAGATGAAGTGGGCCTACTTTGCCATGGCTCTGCTTCATATCCTCTTAGCCATAGCGATGCATTATCTCTCTCTGCCCGAAGCAAATGATAATCAACTGGCAGACCTCGCACGCCAGCGCCAAATGGCCAACTCTGCCAAGATTTATGATATCCGTGTCGTCTGGGTTACCTTGGGGTTGGCCGTTTTTGCCCAGTTCCTCTTCGTTGGCGGTTCAGAGGGCATCAACGTGCACTTCAGGAAGCTTGCCAGACGGACCAGAATCAAGTAAGTCTTCTGAACATAACTTACACTGCCATGGCTATATTCTGACTTCTTCACTTTTTTCTTCTCAGAAATGTCACGCCGTTCGAGTCACAGGCACTTGGCTTTGCGCTCTTCGCCGTTGGGCGGTTTGCAACTGTTGCTCTACAATTAGTTGCGAAACCACGCGTTATTCTTTCGATACTTTATCTCGGCCTCATTGGATGTGCGATAGCGGCTGTAACCATCCACGGACGACTTGCTATGATCGGGGCTTTGGGCACATACTTCTTTGGAAGCGGCATCTACGGCCTCACCTTCGCCATCGCCCTCCGTGGCATGGGCCATCATACCAAAACAGCTTCTGCCTTCTTAACAGCTGCAGTCTCCGGCGGTGCAGTGTTCACTTGCGTCCAGCGAGCCGTCGCCAACAGCCGAGGAGTTCAGTTTTCCTTTATTGTTCCTGCCGTCTTATTCACCGCTTGCTTGATCTTCCCGATATACCTAAACACCTTCGCCCCAGCAAAGAGACATACCGATCCCACGCTGAAAAATCACCGGGCAAGGGGCACTAGCGTGGCATTCCATCCTACCCAGAACGATCGTGGAGAAGGCTTCGCGGTCCCGGAATCAATATTCCCTTCTCAAGAAACAATCGCACGCGTCGTTCAGAAGTCGCAGGATCGCTCGTCGGCGCACATACCGACGTCGCCCACACAAGCACCGAAACGTGCAAAGGGCCATTACCGCAGTGGTGGTCTAATGCATAGCCTGTCATCGTGGCATGCATCTTTGAGATCCCCAACTTCGGACAGGGCATCCTGCGAACCGAGCCGGTCGTCGGGCAGGTGGGACAGGGGCTCCAGGTCCGAAAGGAGATGGCCGCCGGGCCCGTCCTCTCCTTCGGTCGAGTTGGACAAGGTTAATGCACGACAAAGCTCGGATTACTATTATTACCGTGCAGGAGAGGTGTATAAGGATATCAGATGATCGCAATCGGCATTTAGCGCGGCGCATTTTTGCATACTTGCTATTTCACGAGTTTCTTTTTCTTACCCCAGCAGTCGGATCCCCCTTTCCTTTCTGGCATTGATATATGTATATACCCTGCATCCTTTTTGTATAAGCTGGTCATTGGGGAGTTTATAGTCAGATGTTTTGCTTCTGTCATGTGTGTATATGCCATGCGTGTTTATACCTATGTCTAGGTAGCATGGTGTGCAGTATGACCACCAGGTTGCTTTGATAGCCTCTTTTTTATTAATATCATAATAACTGGCAAGCTGGTCATTCTAGATACTATGTAAATAAACTTATGACAGTCATAGAGAATAAGAACCGAGACATGCAAGAAATATAGTCCAATTGAAATATAAAAAATGTTAAAAAGGAAAAACATTATATTTGACATTAACTTATCCATCTGACTCGTAGGCAACATGAAACTGAGAAACCATGCAAAGGGGGAATGAAAATGGCGCGGTTGGTTAAGGATATGGAGGGTATGTATAGCACGTAGCGTACAATTTTGTAGAGGAGTCATATAGGTTAGTTGGACACCTAGCCGCTGCACATCACACACTCTTCTTTGTTCTCAATGCTGCCTGAAAATAGTTAGTTTCCATGCTGAAAGGATCCGTCTAATTAATGTTGGTGATAACTTACAGGCAAGAACTTTTTGCGAGTAAATGTCTGCCTCTGTCTGGGCATCGCCTTTTTCATCCTTCGACTCAGCCTCGCCCGCCTTCTCCGCTGACTTGTCTTCAATAGCAGCCTTAGAGCTTGGCATCGGGGTAGGTCTAGATTCTTCATCTGGTGTAGTCTTTTTGGATACAGGAGTTGAAACTGCCTGCTGTGTTCCATCATACATGGGACGAGGAACGGCGGAATAAGAGGCTCCTGGGCTGGCAGCGCCAACACGTTTTCTCATAGCTGCATTTGTGCGTGCAACGTTGGTGTCAACAACCTTGAGTTGCTCTTGGTCTACTGTGAATTGAATTGGAGCAGACGCAGCCATGGTACGGAGATAGTACATGCCGGTCTTGAGACCGAGCTTCCAGCCGGCGAAGTGCATACTGGTGATTTTTCCCATGGTAGGCTCTTTCAAGTGGATGTTGAGGGATTGAGACTGGTCAATGAAGGCGCCTCGATCAGCGGCCATCTGAACAATAGTACGTTGAGAAATTTCCCACACGGTCTTGTACAGAGCCTTGATATCTGCTGGGATATTAGGGATGTTTTGGATGGAGCCACCGTCGGCGATGATACGATTCTTCATATTGTCGGACCACAGGCCGAGATCGACTAGGTCTTTGAGCAGCCATGGGTTGACGACTTGGAACTCGCCAGCAAGCACGCGGCGTGAGTAGATGTTGGAAGTGTAAGGTTCAAAGCACTCGTTGAAGCCAAGAATCTGACTGGTGCTGGCAGTTGGCATGGGCGCAAGTAGTAAACTGTTACGGACACCGTGCTTGGAGATCTCAGCTTTAAGGCCATCCCAGTCCCAGAGGTCGGTTGGCGTTACGTTCCACATATCGTATTGAAGGATACCCTGAGAAACAGGAGAGCCTTCATAGGAGGAGTAGGGACCATCAACCTTGGCAAGCTCACACGATGCGGTCAACGCAGCATGGTAAAGGGTCTCGAAGATTTGGGTGTTCAAAAGTTTGGCTTCGGGCGAGTCGAAGGGCAGTCGAAGAGCGAGGAAAGCATCAGCAAGGCCCTGGACGCCGACAGCAATGGGACGATGACGGAAATTGCTTCGTCGTGCCTCTTCAACTGGGTAGTGGTTCCCGTCTATGATTCTGTTCAAGTTTCTGACAACGACCTGAGTAACTTCATGGAGTTTGCCAAAATCGTATTCCCCGCGAACAGCATCCACAAAGGTAGGAAGGGCGATGGATGCCAAGTTGCAAACTGCAACCTCATCTGGGGCGGTATATTCAACGATTTCAGTGCAAAGATTTGAGCTACGGATGGTACCAAGGTTCTTCTGGTTGCTCTTTCGGTTGCAGGAATCCTTGTAAAGCATAAAGGGGTTTCCAGTCTCCGTCTGGGCCTCAAGAATGGCGTACCACAGCTTCTGGGCCTTGATGGTTGTCCGGCCTCGACCTTCCTTCTCGTATCTAGAAATGGGGGTTAGTGGCGTCGTATTGAGTATATATGACTGAAAGATGCGGAGAGAACACTAACTTTTCATACAAAGCCTCAAACTCTTCTCCGTAGACATCAGCCAAGCCAGGAGCCTCATTGGGGCAGAATAGGGTCCAATCGCCATTCTTTTCAACTCGCTTCATGAACAAATCAGGAGTCCACAAGGCCAAGAAGAGATCACGGGCACGGACTTCTTCCTTTCCATGGTTCTTGCGGAGGTCAAGGAACTCAAAGATATCAGCGTGCCATGGCTCCAGGTAGATAGCAAAGGCACCTGGACGCTTGTTGCCGCCCTGGTCGACATATCTGGCCGTGTTGTTGAACACACGAAGCATGGGGACGATTCCGTTGGAGGAGCCGTTGGTTCCAGCAATGTAGGATCCGGTGGCACGGATACGGTGGACGTTAAGACCGATACCTCCGGCAGTCTTTGAGATCAAAGCACAGGTCTTCAGTGTGTCGTAGATACCTTCGATACTGTCCTCCTTCATGTCAATCAGGAAGCAGGAAGCCATTTGCGGTTGCGGGGTTCCGGCATTGAAGAGAGTGGGAGAGGCATGGGTGAAGTATTTCTGGGACATGAGATTGTAGGTTTCAATTACTTTCTCAACGTCCTCACCGTGGATACCAACGGCAACTCGCATTATCATATGCTGTGGCCGCTCGGCAACCTTGCCGTTGGTTCGTAGCAGGTATGACCGTTCAAGTGTCTTGAAGCCGAAGTACTGGTAGTTAAAGTCACGGTCGTACACAATAGCCGAGTTGAGTTCTTCAGCATGTTTCATGACGATCTCCCGAGTCTTCTCAGATATCATGGGAGCTGGCCGGCCGTTCTTTGGGTTGACATAGTGATAGAGATCCTCTATGACGGACGAGAATTGCTTCTTGGTTTGTTTGTGGAGGTTCGACACTGCTATTCTTGCAGCAAGAATAGCATAGTCTGGATGGGTCACGGTCATGTACGCAGCAGTTTCGGCGGCCTGTGAGCCTCCCGTCAGTTACTTTGCCACAACTTCGGTGTAATAGATACGGGGACGGGAAGAGACAAGAGACGCACCAGGTTGTCGAGTTCGACTGTGGTAACCCCCTGGTAAACACCGGAGATGACTCTCTGTGTGATTGCAGCTGCGTCGACATGTTCGGGGTCAAGGCCATAGCACAGTCTCGAGACGCGGGCAGTGATCTTGTCGAACTGCACTCGCTCCTTGCGGCCGTCTAGCACCATGTTAGCACCCATCTGCAGCCAAATAACGGCCCTGCAAGGGTCTGGGGAGACGTACCTCTCTTGTAGACGAACATCTTGCAGGCAGTGCTCTAGGGTCTATGCCGGCGGCGGGGGAACAGAACAGTACGTGAAGGGCTGCGTGTTCCGGTCGACGATGCTCCTTCGGTGCAGGGACTGCCTTCTCTGAGCCAGCAGATGACGAGCAGAGGCGGACAGGACGGCTGTTTAAGGTTGGTGATGGTGATGCTGGTCTTTGCTATCTCGCTGGCGTTGTTGCTGGCGGTTTTTTTTGCAGTCGAAGAAGAGTTCGCGATTTCAACTTTCGCGGCGCGAGAAATTTCCAATTTATAGAAAGCGACGCGTCTTTCTTCTTTTGGGACGCGGTGAGGAGAGGCAGAAAAAGAGTGGAAAGAGGGCGTGATCACGTGATGATGTCAAACGCGCTTTTTTTTCTTTTTTTTTTTTTTATTTGATTCGATATTATTATTATTATTATCATAATTATTATAATTATAATTATTATTATTAATGATTGATGCTGTTTTTAGATAGCTTTAAGACTTGTTTTATATGACGACATATGTAGATTTAAGAGAGGAAAAGAAAAGGGGAAAAGAGAGATAGAGATCGATCTCAGGGTGGACTCTCGAGATAAGAGAGAGACGCAGTAATAAGAGACAAGATTATACAGCAAGGAATGGGAAATGTACAAAACGACGCACACGGTGCACGTCACGATGCTTCTAATTTGCTATTGTACACTATGTATATTTGGTGCCGCTGCATAGTGGATAGTGGAAGCAATGCGGAAAGGGCAGATACAAGATGCGATGCAAGAAGTATTGGCTGGGCAGCAAAGACCGAACGACAGCGCTCTACATGGCAAGGGCTCCGACAATGGCAAAAACAAGAGCGATGAACACCGAGTCGGCCTTCTGGAGCGAGCCGACGTTGGACTCGGTGTATGGAGGCGTGGTGCTGGTGGGAGACGATCCCATGCCGGAGCTGGGCTTGGAGCCAGAGCCAGAGCTGGGGCGGGAGCCGGAGCCGGAGACGGAGGAAGTCTGAGACGGCGAGGAGGAAGAGGTAGTGTTGGCATGAATGAGAGCTGGAAAATTTTTGTTTTCTTGTTAGTTCTCTTCGGACACTGCAGAGGGGGAGCGTTGTGGGATGATGTCGGGAAATGCACATACTGATCTTGAATCCGGCCTCACCGCAAGACTGCTTGTAGGACTGCAGGGCTTCCTTGGTGCTGCTCCCGCATTTCTGGGCAATCTCCTTCTGGACGCCATCACTGCCAGAACCGCAGAGGTGGTCGAAGTCACCGGGATGTCCGCCGGAGCTATTGAACGAACGGCCTGTTAGCCCTGCATCTCGACCACCCTCACCCATCCACACCACTGGGCAGAGAAACTACATACCTGACCACCTCGAGCAGACATGCAGGAGGCAAGGCCGCGACAACGCTGCAGAGAGCGAGGAAGAGGAAAGCAAGGACGGATCTGGCCAACATGACGGCGGTTGATCGGGGTCAGCAGGAGACGGGAGACGGGCTAGAGAGAGAGAGAAGAAAAAAAAAAAAGGAGACAGCGGGTGCGTCGAGCGTGAGATTGAAGCGACAGACGGGCGTGTAATGAGCGTGGTAGACCGGGCTACTGAGGAGGAACGAGCGAGCGAAGTTGGTGAGCGAGCAGTGAAAGGAGAGCAAGCAAGGCCGGCTGTGGCTGACGATGCGGAAGATGAAGAAGAGGAAAAGGAAGAAGAAACGGAAGAAAAAGAAGTCGGCCCTGCCAAGCCGTCCAGGGCATCCCAAACACGTTACTTGCTGGCTCCTTGCCACCCGGGGCGGGCTGGACCATGGAGCATTTACCCGTCGCCGGGCAGGGCGCTGGCGCTGGTTGGCCCCAGGGCTGCAAAGGGGCCGCAAAGGGGCATCTCGAGGGTTGTCTAGACGTCGTGGACGAGGGAAGAGAGAGTCGAAAGCACATGCGTTGTACTACCTGCCTGCAACTAGTTGAAGTAGCTAAGGGGTCTTCCACCGCGCGTCCTCCCTGCTGGCTACGATCTCGGCCACGGGCAGACGGTTATCTACAATCTCCCGCCCGTTGACCAGGTCGTTCTCTCGCGCCCGCTTGTCGGCCTCCTCCTCGTCCTTTGCAATGCCGGCACGGACATGCCGCTTGACCAGCCGCTGCCTGGCTACCTCAAAGTCCACCTCCACGAACCACAGCTCGTCCAGCAGCGCGGCGGCATCGCTCCACGGCTTCTTGTCGAGAGCGAGGTAGTTGCCCTCAAACAGCAGTATCCGCGCCGTGGGGGGGATGGGGATGTCGTTCTCGACGGGGTCCTTGACGGCGTGGTCGAAGCTGGGCGCATAGAGCGTCGGAGAGCTCGTGGTCAGCGGGCTGCGGAGCGAGTTGATCAACGCTGTCAGCTTCGTGGGATCGAAGGTGAACGCGGCCCCGCGGCGGGCAAAGGCGAGCACCGGGTCGGGCATGGCTGACAGCTGGGCTCGTGTGAGGTGGTAGCCGTCCATGGCGATGCAGGCAGCCACGGGAGACGGGCTCATCGCGTTGAGCCGGTGGACGACGGCCGTTGCCAGCGAGGTCTTGCCCGAGCCGGGGATGCCGCTGATGCCCACCATGTAGCGCGCTGTCGGCTCCGTCGATTGGAAGGCCCCTACGCGAAGAAATTTGTATGTGAGTTAAAGCACCCTGCCCTGCCCGTAGGTTAACTAGGTAGATTGATATAGAGGTCGGTCGCATACCCCATACTTTCTGGGCCAGGCGCTCGACCTGGTCGTCCATGGTTTTCAGCCTGTCCGCTGGTTACGTGGAGATATACACTGGGTTCAGAGCACTCTGTCGGCCGCCAGCAGTGACGGGATGTAGTGATATCGTTGTCCGGGTCTCTCTTCTCTGGCCCTGACGGAGGCTGATCCGTGGATGCTGCGGGATGCCCGCTGAGGTTACGTAAGCAGCTAGTCAGTCCAAACCGCCGTCTATCAAGAACGGATTTCAAGGCAAGATCAAGACAAAACAAGACAAAACAAGGTGGGAATGCGGAGCTAACATCAAGATAGCTGTGGGAACCGCTCCAGGGTGCCCGGGGGGATGTTCACTGCCTTAGGTCAACTTGGCTTCTGCCGGAGCAGGATTCTCCTCGAAGACCGAGTCTACTACATCCAGCCTGGAGAGGAACAATTGCATGCCTCTGCTCTCGTCTTTTTCAGTATAATAGCTATTAGATATATTCGTCTTTATTCTTTGAGGCAACGGAATATATCGGTTCAGACTGGGAGAGAAATTTTGTACTATGAAAAGTGCAGGGCAGGTGCTTACTATACTAACTCTATAGAGGATAAGGCCCGAGGTGCGTGCGATCCGGATACTATATAGAGCATGCGGGAGATATTACATACAAGACAGGGGCCTGATCAGGCTTTTCTAGTCAATAATTGTCTTAAACTTGGTTGTTGTGCTGCTGTTCGGGGGATTTTGAATAATATAATATGCGGAAGTGGAGCTTCGTAGAAAACAGGATTTAAGCTTAAAACAGCGCAGCGGGAACGGACAAAAACTTCGTGCTTCTTCCCGCCCTTTAGGTATCCTTGCCCTCGGCAGTATTCATAGTATTCATGGACAGGTCGTGGGTTTGATGTGACTGATATTAACGTAGAGACGCGGCTGTAAAGAGTAAACTGACAATTATAAATCTGACATCGCCTCCCTGAAAACCAACGTAAAATACGGCGCCATTTTGTTGTAGGGGAAAAAAAAAAAATAAGATATGGCTACACAGTAATATATATATGGCCGTCATATCTAAGAAGAGGAAAGAGTCATAATGCGTGAAATTCGCGGGTAGCAAGTTGAAGAGGCCAGCTCTTCCAACAAGAAGAGAGAATACGCGGTTCACTCGGCGTTTTGATCACGACTTAATTCACGGTTCAGTTCGCGATTAATGATGCGAGTGAGGCCGGCGGTCGCCCACCATTCATCGGGGATGTCATCTCGTCTGCTCAGAAGGTTGAGGGTGTCGTGGAGTAGTTGTAGGCCCGCTGCTTCATTCTCGAGTGTGAAGGAAGAAGCAGTCGGAGCGGAACTATCGGTGGGCGTGTTGCTCTCGGACTGGGGTTGTGCAGGGTTCTGTGTCTGCGTTGGCGTCTGCGATTGAGACTGCGATTGGCTTCGGGACTGACTAGGCCGTCTGTAGCCCCGATGCCGTTCTGGGTCGTGGTCTTCTGCCTCTGTGTCTGAGTTGTCGGAGGAAGAGATATAATCACAATTTGCAGGGAAGGAGGGAAACGGGTCAAACATTATATGCATGCGTGCAGAGACGGAGGAGCCAAAAGACGAACTGGGGGTGAGAGAGGTAGGTGCTGCGGTAGACGACCGTGAACCACCAGAGCCAGAAGCGGAGGCAGACGCAGTGGCGGAGGTGAAAGAGGAGTCTGCGCTGGGGAGATTGTTGTCCAGAGGGATGGTGTTGAGCAGCCTAGCCCAAGTGTCCGATACATCGGGCACTTCCTCGTCCGCAGACATGACAGATTCGGCCTGGGAAAAGGAGGGAGCGGGTATGGCTGAAGGTGAGTTCCGTGCAGTGGCTACAGAGCGGTGTCCTACGCGACGCAGGAGAGGCATACTGGCATCCATGGTTCCCTCAGTGGTAGAGGAATCCTCCGCTTCTGCGATGTTAGCCAGACTGGCATCCTCGGGATGAGCTGGTGCAAACCGGGGGGAATATGACGGGCGGCCCCGAAGAGAGTTGGGGGCCGCCAGAGGGAGTATGTCCTGGCCATGCAGGTCTCTGGGGATCCTCATGCGTCGGCCAGGAGAGGCATAGTTAACGCTATCGCGCAGTAGCCGGCGGCCTATCTCGCGACGACTGAGGCCCGCCGGCGCCTCTGCGCTGTCTAGACTGCCTGTGGTATGGTCTACCACCGGATTTCTGGCGATGCGAGGGAGTGGCAGCTCCCGGTCACTGCTGCGATCTCGGTCGATGGTCCGGGTGACAGGATCGAAGATCAGAGGCCGGTCCCTCAGGTCGCGGACAGTAGTAGAAGTAGTGCGGCGACTGGTCTGCAACCTGCTGAGTCTTCTGCTGGACTGTGGGTGCGGGTGCGGGCTGCGTCGAATCGAGGAGCGAGCAGCTGCGGTTGGGTCGGATGGCGGTTTAGAACCGGCCTCTGCAGAGACGCGAACGCCCGACCCGGCACTCGGACGCGTGCGAGATGCAGGAGGAGTGTAGTCAAGCCTGTCAGTCCGATGTTAGTGTATCTAGACGCGGTCCTGGGGGAAGGAGGACTGTTATGTTGGTGCTCGATGGCTGTGGTAAACAACTTACGGGATGCCCATGATTGCACAGCAACGGCGAGTATTATGATTATGGGAGGGGATAACAAGGGCAGAACAGGAGAAAACGAAGGTGAATCTCGAGATGCAAGCCAGCAGACGAGATGAATTATGACTGGGACCAGGTCGAGGGTCGAGGGTCGAGGCAGGCTGCGAGTGAAGCTGAACTGGCGGTGGTCTTGTCGATCGATCGATTTACGAGGATGAAACGCGCGAGACAACGAAGAATCTCAGCCACAGCCAATTATAGCCACGCGAGACTAGTTGAAGGCAAAACACGGAGCCCAGCAGCGGCAGCGGCAGCAGAGGAACACTTGGAGCAGGTCTATATCGCTTAGGGCTCCGTATATGCAGCCGAAGCTGAAGAATAAAAGACGATGCGGCCGCCTGGCCGGGGTGGGTGAGCGAGACCCTGAAACGCTGCGGAGGCGTAGAGACCGTCGCGGCCGGGCAGGACAACTGGAAGACAACTGCAAGATGACAGCGAGATGACAGCAAGATGACAGCAAGATGACTATCTCTGTCTTCTTCTCTTCCTTTTCTCTCCTTCTTCTGCTTTTCTTCTGCTTTTCTGCTTCTTCGACGTCGCTTTTTTCTTGGAGTTGAAAAAGAAACTTCACGTGACCAAGAGCCTCATCCGAAAGGGGAAGAAGAAAAAAACATCCGAAAAACGACTTCGAAAGCACCAAAAAAAAAGCCACGAAAAGGCCAGAAACGACACGAAAAGGCGGAAGAAACACCTGAGATTTGCCGTTTAACGACCGAGCCGGGCGACGAGAGACGATACACGCACGGAGAGCGAGACGCAGAAACAGGTTCTAGCATGGGCATTGGCTGAATGATTGACCTTGGCCTTGCCCGCATATCCCGCCTGGTGCCGGCCAGCTCGCTCGCCTGGAAGGCCATCCACGTCGCCGGCACCAACGGCAAGGGATCGATAGCTGGCTACCTGTCGTCGCTGCTGACGGCCGGCGGGCTTCGCTGCGGCTCGTTCACCTCGCCGCACCTGGTCGACCGCTGGGACTGCATCACCATCAACGAGCGCGCGGTGCAGGAGTCGCTCTTCCGCCATGTCGAGGAGCAGGTCAAGCGGCGGGACGCCAGCCTGGGAGTCGGCGCGACGGAGTTCGAGCTGCTGACGGCGACGGCCTTTGAGATCTTTCGGCAGGAAGACGTCGACGTGGGCGTTGTCGAGGTCGGGATGGGCGGCCGGCTGGACTCTACGAACATACTGACGAGCGAGAGCGTGCTCGTCTCGGTGATAGCCAACATCGGGCTCGACCACCAGGCCATCCTGGGCAGCACGCTGGCTGAAATTGCCGCTGAGAAGGCCGGGATCATGAAGCCCGGGGTGCCGTGTGTCGTTGACGGGACCAACGAGGAGCAGGTCAAGAGCGTGATCAGGCACCACGCGAGCAGGGCCAACACGACGGCCACCTTTGTCGAGCCGGACAGCATCGTCTCTGCCTACCCGCAGCTCCGGCAGCGATTCCACGACCTGGCGGCCCAGCCACACCAACGGTCGAACATTTCGTGCGCCGTTGCTGCCTTGGAACATGCTCTGCCGCGGCTGCGGGCAGACCTGAAGCCCACCGATCTGCTCCCGTTTCTGCCTCTCAACCCGCGCGCCGGCAGGCTGCAGCTCGTCGATCTCTGGCCCCTCATACCTCGCCGTGACTCTCCTGTGCTGCTGGACGGTGCGCACAACCCGCAGTCGGCCAAAGTGCTGGCCTCCTACGTGGACCAGACCCTGCGCCGCCCGGAGGCAAACATCACCTGGGTGATCGCCGCGTCTCAGGGTAAAGACCTACCAGAGCTGTTTGGCAGCTTGCTCAGGCCGGGGGACAATGTGGCAGCCGTTCAGTTCGGCCCTGTGGACGGCATGCCCTGGGTCAGAAGTGTGCCCACCGCCGAACTGCTCGCAACGGCCAGGTCTATCACCACCAGCAGCAGCCGTGGCACAACCACTCAGTTTGGACACGACATCCCCCAGGCACTGCAGTGGGCACACCTCACCGCCGCTGACAACCCCATCGTCATTGCCGGCAGTCTCTATCTTGTCTCTGATGTCTTGCGTCTGCTCCGCCAGACAGCCGCTGCCGAAGCAGAAGAAGCAGCAGCAGCATCAGACACCGCCGTGGCTCGCACCGCCGCCTCTGTATAATACTAATTCATGCATATACATATACACTTCTTTGTACTAGACTTTGGGATAATCCGGTTTTCTATAGATCTACAAACAGCTCTATCCCCCCCTTTTCCCCCCAGACTTGTCTCTCCTTAGCATTTACCCGAGGTCGTACAGCAGCGAGACGACCAGGGGATGCGCCCTCTAGCGCAGTAGACTCCCTCTGCCTCTAATGGCTGTAGATGTAGCGAGCTGTAGCCGTTTCTCTCTCTCTCTTTCTCTCTTCTCTTCCTCTTCCTCTCTCTCTCTCTCTCTCTGTCTGATAAGCAACGCCCCGATAGAAGCGCCAAAAGAGCCCCCGCTCACCCTTAAATTTCTTCTTCCTCAGAGACGCAACGAAACGAGGGCCAAAAAAAAAGCAAAGGAAGAGCACTCGCATGCTGGAGAAAACATCGCTGCAGGCCGCGAGGACGCTCCCTGTTTGCTGACCTGACTGACAGACCGACAGACCGACAGACTGACAGCTCCCTCCGCCCCCTGCTCGCTTCTGCTAACTAACCTAGTTACTCCCTGCATCGCTTTCGTGTCGTCCGCCGCCATCGCCAACGCCGTCCCGCAGACGCAGCCGCAGCCGCAGCCACAGACGCAGACGCAGACACAGACACAGACACAGGCGGAAGCGCACAGAGAGACGCAGCGACAGAGAGACATCGACGGGCTCATCGACTCCACCATCGAATGCTGTAACTCCCGCTGGCTCGCCGTCCGCGTCCCCGACTGACATGACCAGACCACAGCCGTCGCCACTACTACAAACATCCCCTTCTTCTCCCCATACACCGCAAGTCCGCTGCCTCCCCGCGAGCAGACGCAGGCATAGCACGGCTGCTCCCCCGCTAGCAAACAGACGCAGACACGCAGACACGCACTGCACGCACCGGCCGAACGATGGTGGTGTCCCGACCCCGCGAGCGCGAGCAACAGGATAATGGAGACGCCAGCGCCACCCGCACCTCAAATACCCCTACCAGGAGGATGTCGAGAGCTGACTCCAGCCCGCCCAAGAAGGACCGGGACAGGGAGAGGGACCGGGACAGGGACAGGGACCGGCAGATCAAGTCCTCGGCCAAAGACGTCGCGGAACTCACTGACTTTGTATGTCTTCTCTATCTTGCCGTGAGGGAGGGAGAGAGAAAGAGAAAGAGAGAGGAGGGGCGGGAGTTGACAGACAGTGAATGGATGGAATGGCTAATGTGCCTCTACAATAGCAATTAGGGGACTGCCTGGGCAAAGGTGCCTTCGGGTCTGTCTACAGAGCTCTGAATTGGGGCACCGGCGAGACAGTTGCCGTCAAGCAGATACGGCTGGCGGATCTGCCAAAAAGTGAGCTGAGGGTTATCATGGTAAGTGGCCCATTGAGCGGACACACGCATATATCTACACATAGCTCGGTTTTGATCTAATACGTTACCCTCTGCAGCAAGAAATAGACCTGTTGAAGAATCTAGATGTAAGTTGCGGGCCGGCTTGAGATTCCCCCCCCCCCCCCCCCTTGGATCAGGAACCCGACATCAAATCCACGGCTCCTAATATGCTTACCCGTCATAGCATCCAAATATCGTCAAGTACCATGGTTTTGTAAAGTCTGCCGAAACCCTAAACATCATATTAGAGTATGTACCTTTCTTATCTCTACCCTTCTGTTTGTCTGCCTGTCTGTCTCAGAATATAGATCTAACACGTCTGATAGGTACTGCGAAAACGGCTCGCTGCATTCGATCTCCAAGAACTTTGGCCGGTTCCCTGAGAACTTGGTTGGACTATATATGTCTCAGGTCCTCCACGGATTGCTATATCTGCACGAACAAGGTGTCATACACAGGGACATAAAGGGCGCAAACATCTTGACTACAAAGCAGGGCCTAGTGAAGCTTGCGGATTTTGGTGTCGCCAGCCGAACTACGGGTCTTCATGAGTCCAGCGTCGTCGGAACACCGTACTGGATGGCTCCCGAGGTTATTGAACTATCCGGTGCTACAACAGCTTCGGATATATGGAGTTTAGGCTCAACTGTTATAGAACTGCTTGAAGGGAAGCCGCCGTACTATAAATTCCAACCCATGCAGGCCTTATTCCGCATTGTCAATGACGACCACCCCCCGCTGCCCCAGGGCGCTTCTCCTGTGAGTTTCCTTTATTTATCTTTGATTCTGGCCTTGGTGTTCTACTATGATGATAGCTGCTAATAACCTAAACTAGGCCGTACGGGACTTCCTGATGCAGTGCTTTCAGAAGGACCCGAATCTACGGGTGTCTGCCAGGAAATTGCTCAAACACCCATGGATAGTGAATGTTCGTCGATGTGACTCCGTTGTCCCCAAGAAATCAACAGAGTACGAAGAGGCAGTCAGGAGCGTTCAGGAGTGGAACGAAGCACTTCGGTCCCCTAATTCAAATGCCATCCGCAAGCCCTCCCAGCACCAGCAACCAGGAATAGGGAGTAGCCCTATCTCAACGCAAAAGGAACCTAACCCTCTAAATATACCAAACCGAGACACCTCGTCTCTATTAAACATGAATGCTGCAGAAAAGTATCGCTCCCCAGAGAACACCAACGATGATAATTGGGACGACGACTTTGCCTCTGCCATCTCTCCCGGTGCACTTCACCTGCCACACCTCAAACCACAAGATAATTTCGACGGAATGCTATCTCCTGAAAAATTGAAAGCCTTTGCATCTCTTGAAGGCATAACGGAGCTCTGCCAGACAGATAACCCCGGTATAGACAATGACGGCCAGATTAACGATGCC
Organism: Trichophyton benhamiae CBS 112371; assembly: GCF_000151125.1. NCBI lineage: Eukaryota > Fungi > Ascomycota > Eurotiomycetes > Onygenales > Arthrodermataceae > Trichophyton > Trichophyton benhamiae. Next base: position 260,491 of record NW_003315085.1, on the reverse strand, counting down.
ATGAATAATGACGAACCCGACCCCTTGCAAACTATTCGGCCACGTTCTCGAAGGTCTTTTGATGACGAAGTTATGCCACCACGCAGCCCACGCAGAAGGCATAGACAATACCCGGTTTCTGCGTTTAGGAGAGGGCCGATTATATCGTCGACGTCAGGAGCGGTGAAACCAATTCGTCAACGACCAGCAAATTTCTACGAAGAGAGCTCCGTCGAAGATTATTCAGATCTCATTGAAGCAAACGATGAAGTTCTGGAAAGTAAATTATCTGCCATGCCGGTAAGAACCAATTGGTTGTCCTCTTTTAGAATAAACAATTAATGCTAACCTAATGGTCTCTAGGGCATCGGACAAGACGAAAGTGCAGCCCATACACAGCCCGTAATGGGCCAAGAGATCTTCTCGGGAGATGAAAACACCCCCGTAAAACCAAGCGTACATAGGAGAAAGAGGTCAGAATTTGCTCGATCTCGATCAGCTATTGAGATAGAAATGTATGCAGAGGATGAGGCAGACGAGGACTTCTCTGATATTCTGGGCGACAATGAAAATACCCTTGTCAAACTGGAGAGTGAGGAGGGCTCAGATCGTAGCACCTTGATGCTCAATTCGAAACTATCAACAAACTCATGGCTGGGAGACATTGATGACGAGGATGATCCGTTTGCTCAGCTAGAGGAAGGCCTAGACGAACTCGACTTGGAAGCTAATATTGCACGAGATAAATATGCACGGCTACGCAATCAGGTGGAGGGACTTGTTAGCTCTTTGAAAACCTCACAGGACGACGAAGTTCTAGTGGATATCTCAGAGCAATTGGTACGTCACTTCTGCCTGCTGAATTTTTTATTCAACAGTGTGCTTACTAGACTTCTCTTAGATGACTATATTTTCAGATATGCCGGAAACAAAGTCTGTCATCATGAGTGCTCACGGAATGCTTCCTATTCTAGAAATTTTAGACACCTGCAGGCGCCGGGATGTAATTTCCAACTTGTTGAAAATTGTCAATGCTGTAGGTTATACAACGTCTTCTTCACCCCTATCGATGTGTTACTAATGTGATTGATAATAGATCATCTACAATGATTATGAGATTCAGGAAAATCTGTGTTTCGTTGGTGGCATCCCGATTATCAACAAGTTTGCTTCGAAGAAATACCCAAGGGAAATCCGTCTTGAGGCTGCGGCATTTGTCCAGCAAATGTACCAGACATCAACTCTGACATTGCAAATGTTTGTCAGTGCTGGTGGACTGAATGTCCTTGTCGAATTCCTTGAAGATGATTATGAGGATGAAAGAGAGCTTGTGCTTATCGGTGTCAATGGTATATGGAGTGTGTTTGAGTTACAGGTACGTATTAGGATTTAGATTATTCATTTGAAGCGGTTTATCAGTGACTAATTGAATTGTATAGGGATCAACTCCAAAGAATGACTTCTGTCGCATACTTTCTCGAAACTCGGTCTTGGATCCCTTGTCCCTCGTCTTGAGCAGAGTACTCGATGAGGAAGAGGGTGAAATGGCAGAGGTCTGCGAGGCTCGCATTTCTAACATCTTCTTCATATTCTCACAAGCCGAAAGCCACGTTAAAGAGATGGTGGCAGAGAGAACCGTATTGCATCGTAAGTACAGCCCATTAACTCAAGTGAATATATATCTGGCAGATGTTGACGCTTCTCTCAGGTGTATTGAAAGAATTGAAGAGAATGTCACCCACTCCTCAGATAACGATGCTCAAATTTATAAAAAACCTCTCCATGCTGTCCACAACTCTTGATTCTCTCCAAAACTCAAATGCTATTGACGTTCTAACTGAACTTCTCCGATCAACAATGAAAAAGCCTCATTTCCGCGAAGTATCAAATCAGATACTAAACACTATCTATAATATGTGCCGTCTAAGCAAGTCAAGGCAAGAAGACGCTGCTTTGAACGGCATAATACCTTTACTACAAAAAATTGTTAAAACAGAACGGCCATTGAAAGAGTTTGCACTTCCTATTCTCTGTGACATGGCGCATTCTGGCAAGGTTGGGCGCCGTGAACTTTGGCGTAACAAGGGGTTGACATTTTATATTTCCTTGCTCTCGGATCCATACTGGCAGGTCACAACTCTGGATGCTATTTTTACTTGGTGAGCGCTCCTTGTCGTGTTTGGATTGTAGAATTATCCTCTTTTTACTAATAAGTATTATCAGGCTCCAAGAAGAAACCGCCAAAGTTGAAGAGTACCTCCTCGATACCCAACATGGAGACTCTTCCTTCACTATAGCCATTATCCGATGCATGACAATATCAAAAGCCAATGCCTTTGAGAACCTCCTTGAGCCTTTGCAAAAGTTGCTTCGGCTAAGTCCCGCCATTGCAGCTACCTTTGCCAGGCCCGATATGTTTGAACGCATTGGGCAAAAACTACAGCATACTAAGCCATCCGTTAGAGTGAACTTACTGCGAATCCTATCTACGATATGCGATTCCAGCCAGGAACAATGTGGCCTGCTTCGTCGCTACGGTTTACTTGATGCTATACGAGAACTGCAGAAAGACTCTCGTGTCCTTGTGAGAGAGCTCGCGGGTCAACTAGTAAAGAACAGCGAAGATAGCGATAATGCAAGTTTGAATGGGTCAAAACGAAGGCAAAGACGAAGAAGCACCTCTACAGCTGCTCCACCTAGCCTAATATCCAGCCACTCCATGCCAGCTTCGCCTCAAGTGACTAGACCAATTTCCCAAAAGCCATATTACGAAGGCCGAGAGTCTTCTCGCCGTCAGAACGGACTCGATAGTTCTCTAAACCTCCGTCCTGGGAGCCGGGATGGTGGAAGGCCGCCAAATATTCATCCTGGTTTGTCGGGCAACGGCAGCACAGGATTACCGGGCAAGACGCCGCGACTGAATCATAGGTTATCACAACAAATACTTCCCGGCTCACCGCAAAAGGAAGAAATCAGGACCCCTACCACAACACGAACACCGTCCCTCCTTCAACCATCATCAAGGAGGCGCAGACAAACTAATACCAGCTCAAACTGGTCTTGAAAACGGCACGGGGACCTTGAGGTGCTGGAGGCCGTCTGTATTAATTAGAGCGGTTTGGAGTCGGTGCATTTGGTTTGTAGGGAGTTTTCAGTTTATCTTCCTTATGTAGGCGCAAAAACGGGGCATGCCGACTTTCCCTCCTCGTTCTGAGTACGGTGCAGCATGTCTTGTTTCATAACATTTGAAGGTTTGGACTTGAAGCCATAATTCAACTTACTTTATCCTTCCTTTATATACATTTATGCATGCTGTATATATGTACTATTACTTGTTACTGGGAAGGTTGTGTGGTCTGGGATGAGGATTGGCTGTGAAATACATATACAGTGGAATGAGCGCTAAATTTTTTTAATGAGTTGCGAGTGCCGCCGGACTACCATTTCCAAGCATTACCATTGCAGTTGCGTAAGAAGGCCAAATAGAAGCAAAGCATACAAGCCCTTGCCAAATTAGGGCATGAGTGTAGCATAACTCATCCCCCTTGAGGTTCATGGTGCATTCAACATAAAAGAGAGGCCGTAAGTTAAAATAGGTTTAGTAATCGTCACCGCGACTGATGACTTCTTTGACATTTGGACGGAGCAAGATAGTCTGTTAGTTTGGTTAGTGAGAGGAGAATATGAAAATTTAGCAGCTACCGTGGCTGGAATAAGACTTACATGCTCGAACTGGGCGGTATAAGATCCCTTCACATCACAGAGTGGAGGGTAAGCATCGACAAGTCCAGAGGAGACTAAGTTGTTCAACTATATATGAATGTCAGTGGGTGTAAGTAGATGTTTTGTAAGAATGCTACCTACCCCAAGAAGGTACTTTTCCTGTCCGAGACGATCAAGATATCGACGGCAGAAAGGTAGGGTGCCGAAGTTCTTGTTAATAAGACTATACAAGTTCTTTGCAGAAGACAATCGAAGAGGCACGCTTGGAGCATTTGGGACTTTAGCGTAGTGAGATGTTTCCATCTGTTCGTTTATACTGGGTTAGTATACCAAGCATATCAAACTGAGAACTGATAATGAAATAGTATAAGGAGCCACTTACATCATCTCTAACATATCCCTTTCCGGTACTGCCAAAGGTTTCGATAGCATAGGTTTCACCCTCTTCCATCTTGGTCTGGTCACCACCTTTGACAATCGGGACACTCTTGCCGTTGACTCCACCATGAATTTCATACTGGCCGATTGTGTGGCCATTCAGGTTACGAATTGCCTTGATAGGATAGGATGTTCCATTGAGTTCGAGCTCGTAACTCTCCATCGTCTCCTGGATCGCTGCGCCGATATCACTCATGCGGACATCGATACCAGCTTCCTGAATGGAATTACGTCGTTAGCCAAGGATTCAGTCAGCATATATTGGGGGTCAACATAAACATACTTTGATTCCGGTGTTAGTTGCCTCCTTGACGGCGGTAAGCAGAGGGTCAAAAACAGGATCAAATGCAACGGTGAAGGCGCTGTCGACGATTCTGCCATTGATGTGGACGCCAAAATCCACCTTCATGACATCACCGTGTTGAAGAACGACCTTGTTCCCGGCATTGGGAGAATAATGAGCTGCACAGTGGTTGATGTTCAATCCGGTAGGGAAGCCCATTCCGGCAACCAAGCTGTCTCCCTCTTCCAAACCCATGTGGCCGGTCAGGTGGCGGACTCCGTCCTCGATACCCTCCGCGATATCGGTAAGGGTGGCACCAGGCTTGATCAGCTCCTTTTGGGCATACTGACGGACCTGACGGTGGATCTCAGCGGCCTGGCGGTATTCAGTGAGGAAATCATTGTTCATACGATCAAGGTGTCGCTTCTCTTCGTTTGTGGTACGGTAGGAATTTTCGTTTAGATACTCCACGATTTCTCCTTCGGGGAAGTTGCTGTTGGGAAAGAGAGTGGTCAAGGGTATGCGAGGAGGACTCGATTGAACCTTGGCTGTCTTCTTCTTCTTCTTCGGCCTCTTCTTTTTCTTCTTCTTCTCCGCTACAGTTAAATATCGACTTTAGCATTATTGCTTTCCCGCAGGGTCCATGCAGGCGCGCGAGTGTCAAAACGAACCATTTACTTCGGCAGAGCCGCCCGCCTGCTCATCATCTCTGTCATCGTCGGAATCTCCTTCATTCTCAGCCTCTTCTTTTTCCGAACCACCAGCTGAGACAGCGTTGGCCTCGACAGAGCCGGTATTCTTGTTCACTAAAAAGGATTCTGTGTTAGATTCCCTATGGCTAGCCACACATTGCAAGGGCTATGATGGGGGGCATAAAAAGGGGGAATAATAACAATAACTTACAGTCAAGCTTCGCGAGCTCCGGGGCAGCCTGAGCAGCCATTATGGAGCAAATCGAGGTATTCAAATCTGTGGATGGTTGGGTTTTTGTTCCTTTTGGGCGGGAAGTGGGTTGGTTTTATACAGGTTTCTCGTATAGTTAACTAGTTAATTCTACCGTTGCTGGGAAAAATATTTTAGCGAACAACAAAAAGCTCGTTCTTGGAATCCCTGCATGTGACTCCGCTGGGATTTAGAAAAGAGCCGGGCCTGTACAATGCAAACAGAAGAGAGAAACCAAGCGGCGCTCTTCCGGTAGAGACTAGAGACTCTCTGCTTGTGTGTTCGTTTCCTCGCTGTCTCCGTCGTTACTGCGGGCGCGACTAAGAGCGGTCATGTGACCTTATCGGCGATAAGCTAGTTCGTCAACCTAACCAGCTTTGACCTACGTAGTTCGTTCCCTCAACTTCGTCCCGTCTGAAGATCGACTACGGACGTATATAGAACGACCCAAGGGTTGAGACGACAGCAGCCGCAGCAGCTGGAGAGCAGGCACGAGATATGAAGGAATGCCGTTTTGCTCCCATCCCCCGTGGCTGCGACATTCTCCGGCTTCCCTCTTCCGCGCTCCGGTAACACGGCTCACTTGCTACGGCTGCAACGCCTTCTCCTCCACGGCTTTCCGCGCTGCAGCTCAAACATATTATGACATACTCGGTGTGCCAGTCACTGCAACGACAGATGAGATCAAAAAGTACGCAATTGGCTCCCTGTCATGCGGCATTTGCAACATTCCACTAACCGTTATCGTTATTCGCGCGCGATGAGCAGAAAGTTCTACGCTCTCTCCCTAGCCCATCATCCTGATAGAAACAAGGAACCAGGAGCAGCAGATAAATTCTCCTCTATATCATCGGCCTACCATGTCCTCGCTAATCCTAAGAAGCGCGCTCGATATGACCGAGAGAACAGCATTCGTATTCCTTCTGCTTCGAGTACAACCACTCGGCCTGGAACGGGTAGTTTCTCATCTGCGTCAACGTCAGCCGGGGGGTCACAGTTTGGCTCTCGCCCTGCGTCGGGGCTAAGTAAGCGCAGGGGAACTTTTAAGGGGCCTCCGCCTAGCTTTTATGCGAATGGTGGTTACGGGACAACCCAGAGACAGTCGCATGAGCATCAGGCTGGGCCGCACCAGCAGGAGCATCCTGAATATCATTATTCTGATGTTCCACATTTTGATGCCATGTCTCATCGGCGGACTCAGTCGCATGAGGATATGAGACGGCGAGCGAGGCGGGCTAGGAGCGTGGAAGAGCAGAAGAGACGAGTTGCGGAAGGACACTCGTTTGGAGGTGGATATGATGAGGGAAGCATGACGATGAGGTTTTTGGTTATATCGGGGATTCTGGCTGTGGCCATGCTGAGTGCAGGCCTTGGGAGGATGAAGATGAAAGAACCTGGTTTGCAGGAGCTGTCCGCGAGACAGAAAGAATCTCGAACAAAGTAGTATAGAAGTGATATGATGGGCTGACTTTGTACAATATTACTGCCAGACCAGACGATGACGGGGATGTATATAAATGGTATTAGACAGGAAAAAATGTAACCAAAGATGTAATAAATATGTCGAGTTCATCTCAAAGTCATGTGCATAAAAAGACCAAGGGCCAAATAATATGTGAATGGTATATGTAATAAAACAAACGAGCCAAGCATAATTGTATATAATACTAAGATGTGAAGGCAAATAGTTTATTTGGCTATAGAACTTTAATATATCAAGAGGAAACGCATAGTTCTGAGATAGTACAGGGGAACGCTAGAAGACAAAGCATTCGGTATGTTCCTATTAGCAGGTTATGGGTTAACAGGTTAAGTAGTGCTACGGTGGGTAGCACTGATTTAACCCTCGAAGGTGAAGCTGGCGCCAACCTTGTGGGCGGCCTGGTTAAGGTTCTGGGTATCGAAGGAAGCTCCGAGGCCGAGGGTGACACCTGGGCGGAGGAGGACGTTGTAGGCAAGGGCGGCAATACCGCGGTCGTTGATCTTAGCCTATAGTCGTGATGGTAAGCATAGTCTCGGGCCAGGAGAGTTGAGGTTAGGAATATATACCTTGGCGAAGGAGGATGGGTCAAGTCTGTACTTGCTGGCAACCTCAAGGCCAACGGTGTTTCCGGACTTGGAGTCCCAGGTGGCCTTGGCGCCAGCCTCGACCTGGGCGTTGACGCGGTGGTAGTAGCTGGCAGCGAAGACAGAGAGGTTGTTGGAGGCAGTGATGGCGGCAGAGTACTCTGGGAGAGAGTAGGCGACGGCAGCAGAGTACTTGGTGATGGCGGCCTTCTGGACGTCATAACCACCCTCGGCACCGACGAGGAAGCCCTCGTGGCCGAGGACGGCGTCGAAGTTGGCAGTTGGGCCCTTGAGGAGGTCAAAGAAGGCACGGGTGTGCAGGTTTGGCTGCTTGAAGTGGAGATTCAACTTGGCACCCTTGGACTGGGAGTAAGGGATGTACTGTGTGAGAACCTCGGCCTTGAGACCCTTGGTGATGTTGTTGTCGAGCTCGAGCTTGGTGTCGAGGGCGTTTCCGGTGGTCCACATCTGGGTGAGAGTGAGGCCTAGTAGCAGTCAGTCGCTTGGGCTCAATTGGCTACTAGCTAGCTTCAGCAAGTCGGTGTATATTTATTTACCGGATGGAGCATCGACGTATTTGGCCTCAAGCTGTATGTAGGACAAAGGAAGGTTAGCAATTGTAACGAGACAAAATATCCGAATACCCGAGACTTACGGATCCAGCAATGGAGCCCTCGTGGGCAGACTTTCCCTTCACATTGAAGGTAACGCCATTGGGGGCCTTGGACTTGACCTCGAGGCTGGCTGTGGTGCAATTGAGTTGGTCAGCGCTTAAGCTTAAAAGAACAACATCACCAGCGACGACAACGACATCACAGCAACGGAAACAATTGATAAAGAGCTCTGCATACCTGGGCTGGTGTGGTAGAAGTCCTTGTTCAGGAGCTGTAGGATATGCGATTAGCGTGCTGCCTCTCATACTCCGAGAGTGATGTGGAGAGCGAAGTTGTTGGGGGGAAGTTTGGGGAGGGGCGCCCTTTAAGCAACGCGCAAAGGAAGAGGAAGCCGTACATCATTGGCAGCCTTAGCAATGTCACTGTAAGCAGCTGGGGCAGACATGGTGAAGACGGAAGTCCTTGGACGAGACTTGAAGATGGCGTTGATGAAGGTGACGGAGGTTGGTGAAGCTGGCGTTGCTGGCGTTGTTGTTGTTGGAGCGAAGAAGGAAAAAGACGGAAAGCGAGAAAGAAAAAAAGACGGGAAAAAGACGATAGGTCACGTGGAGAGCAGGGCCGCCGGGGCAACCTCAAACGGGCGTGGAAAAGGATGGCTTCCTATTGGCTGACCCCTTTCGCGTGATGTGCCTTTCATAAAAGCGCGGCCTGGACTTGATATATAAAAAAAAAAAAGGGCCGGGAGGAGAGAAGGTAGAAAGAAGAAGAAGAAGAATGACGGTCTATTAACTAGCTAGGTCCGAGATCTCGCTTTTAGTAGTTACAAAGAGAAAGAAGTAGTCAAGAACAAAGGGGAAGAGAAAGACAGGATGGATATACCCCCCCAGAGGAGAAGAGAAGAGAAAAAAAGCTGGTCAAAGGACTCTTTTCTTCTTACTGCTCGTACTTGGCGACGTGGGTGGAGATGGCCCTGGACAATGATGTTAGCATTGGACAAGGTAGAAAACTGGAAGGGGTAGAGAAGAGTAGACGAACCGTCCGCTGGGATCAGTCTGTTTGGACCAGGTTGGAGTCCATCTGCTGACGGTGGAAGCACAGTAAGGTGGGAAGTGCTCGTCGAACATCATGCGGTACCAATATCTGCAATCTTGTTAGTTTCTACCTACTCAATTGCAAATGAAGGAGGGAGCACGGAAATCAGGTAGACGTACGCCTCCTTCGAATCTGGAATGTCGTCTCCCCATTCAGGCCTGGGGTTCTTCATCATCTCGTCTGTGACATGCAGCTCGGCATTGTCTTTGAGCGCATCGATCCATCCATACCCAACACCGTCACTGAACTGCTCCTTCTGGCGCCACAGGTACTTCTCGGGAAGATACGGCTTCGTGTCAGGCTCATCAGTGGTGTCAAAGGCCTTACGAAGAATGTATTTCTCAATCCGTTCCTTGTTGATCATCTTCTCAGCGGGGTCAATACCCATGGCGTCTTCGAGGAACTGCTTGTCTAAGAAAGGCACGCGAGCCTCTACACCCCAGGCGGAGGTGGACTTGTTTGCGCGCAGACAATCGGCCAAATGTAAGTTCTTGACGCGGCGGACGGTTTCGGTATGGAAGGCGGCCTTGTCTGGTGCGGCGTGGAAGTACAGGTATCCACCGAAGATCTCATCACTTCCCTCTCCGCTGAGCACCATCTTGACGCCCATGCCCTTGATCTTCCTGCTGAGAAGATACATGGGTGTCGAGGCGCGGATGGTGGTCACATCATATGACTCGAGGTGGTAGATCACATCAGACAGGGCGTTGAGGCCGTCTTCAATGGTGAAGGTGAGGGCATGGTGCTTGGTCCCAAGGAACTCCGCCACTTCAATAGCAGCCTTGGTGTCGGGGGCGTTGGGCAGGCCAATGGAGAAGGAGTTGAGCTGTGGTAGGGTGCTGACAGTCGAGATCTCGTTGGTGTCATCGATTCCAACAAGGCCGGAGTCAGTCCCATTTGGACTGGTGCCGTTTGCTGCACCGTTCTGCAGCAATTCCTTCCGGGCAGCTTGCATCCTGAGCGTCTCACGCTGAGCGATCGAAGCAACCAAACTGGAGTCAAGTCCGCCGGAAAGAAGCACTCCATAAGGGACCTCTGCCATCAGACGTTTCCTCACGGCTTTCTCAAGACCTTCGCGGATCAATTTGTAGTTCACAGGGGCCGAGGGGACGTTGGTTGGATCCCACCACTTAGGCTGGAAGTATCTGGTCATTGTATCCGTCTTGGAGTCATAGACATGGCCTGGAGGAAAAGAGATGATCTTGTCACAGACAGGATGAAGAGACTTGAGCTCGGAAGCAAAGTAGACTGCTCCTGGTGTCTTGGAAGACCACCCTTGGTAGAAGCTTGTGATACCAATGGGGTCTCTGGCAGCTACCACGCGGTTCTCTTTCTTGTCGAAGAGGACCCAGGAGAACATGCCATCAAGATACTTGGGTGCATCAATGCCATGTTCCATATACTGTCAACTAGTAAGCACCCACGCTTATTGTATATATATCGAAGAGAAACTTACTAATGGGATGACTACTTCGCAGTCTGAGTGTGTCTTAAAGTTGTAGGGCACCTTCAGGCCCTTTCTGATGATTCGGTGATTGTATATCTCGCCATTGACTGCCAGCGCCAATGTCTCATCGTCGTTGACCAGGGGCTGAGCTCCAGAGTCTACAAGCATAAGCATCAGAAACCACTCCTGCCTACGGAGCATACCGGAACTTCAACATACCGACTCCGACGATACTCAATCGCTCGTGTGCAAGAACTAATGACTGTCAGCATGTCCCTTTCCCCCCTTTATATAAATTACTATCACTCACTTGTGTTGTTGGCAACGAAGTTTCCACTCCAGTCAGGTCCTCGATGGCGCAAGCTGTTCCATTGAATCTTGACTTAGCGACGTATGTCCTTTACCATCACTTTCACTCTACTCTTTTGGGGGATAAAATATGCTCTCTCTCGAAATGCACAGAAAGGCCGAAATAATGACTCACGCTTTCGCCATGCGCAACGCAGTCGGCTTGAACTGCTTCACATCGGGGTGACTAGAAGCAAATATCAGTAAGCACACAGTCCAAATACATCGCATAGGCCTCGATTGCCCATCCTGAAGCAGCAGAAGGAAAGAAAAGAAACTGCTGGTGAAGTCGACCGGGGCGGGAGTCATACCAATGGCAGGCAAATATGCCACACATCTTTGCGGCGGAGGTAAAGATATCACAGTAGAACCAACTATTGCAATCCAAGAAATCGCGAGTCCAATTGACCTGATCTCTGAAGCCTCTTGCTCTTCGTCTTTCTCGTGTCTTCTCTTCTTTCGCCTGTCTCTTCGGCCTTGTTCTCCTTGACTTGTGCTTCTTCTCCCGAGGGGCAATAAATTATTTTATAGGGTGGGAATCAAAGTTTTTGACTCACCCGGAGTAACAGAAAAAAAGAAAAAAGAAAAGGGAGAAAAAAGATAAGGACAAGAGCCGAAGCACTCAGGCTAGCTACCGGTTAGTCAGTCAGTCGTCAGGGAGCTTACATGGATAGCTATGTGTCTAGGAGGTGTCTGCGTAGAGAGTTGCTGCCCCCAGCTGCTGTGTCGCGGACTGTCTTCTGCTGCCCATCTGCCTCCCTGTCCTCCGATGACGGAGCTGGGCGCTTGAGCCTCGTGCCGCGCCAATCAGCTGCCAGCCAGGCGGTAATTTGCTTTCCACCCCTTGTCACCCTGATCGCGTGCAGGCAGGGGGAGACGAGGAAGAGCCAGGATGGTGCCGCGCAGGCGCCGTTTAGCGCTGAAGTGGTTTCTACAGAGTATCAGAAGCGAAAGTGCGAGATAATCTAATCAGGCCGTTGTCATAAACTCATAAACTAGACTTCTAAGTCTCCTACATAGACGAGTCCCCCAGTGGCATAGACCAAGTGGACAAGAAAAGATAGGGGGGGGCGAAAGTAGATCTGGACGGGAATTAACGCCGTGCTAACGTGCAGAATGAAAGAGAAAAACGATATAGAGAAATTTAGATGAAGCGTCGAATGAATCCGCAAGGCGTCGTGTCTCTAGACGGCAGGATGCTCCTTTACAACTTGCCGTACTTTCTTCTCGTAGGCAGGACGGTCCTTTTTGAATAAGTTGTAAGCCTCGGCCTGCGCAGGAGATTCAGGGTTCGGGTCATCGAGAAGGTCTTGTATTCCAAGAAGGATCTGCTTGATCGTAATCGCCGGTTTCCAGCCGTCGTCCTCTGCCAAGATGGACAGGCATACAGTTCCAGACGGGTAGACGTTCGGGTGGAAGAGCGGGGGAACAAATTTGCCTGCATTCATGGTCAGACACCTATCATGCATATATCTTCGGTTGTTGTCTGGTCAACATACATTTTGGGGGTTTTGTTGGGTATTCTGCGCAGAATCGAAAAAAGATATTGGTTAGCTTGATTTGGTTGACTGCCACAGAAATCAGTCTGCAAACTCACCGTCAGGGAAGATTAGATCGAGCTTGAACAGGCCACCGTCCCAGAGCGTCTTTGATTTCCCCGGTACTCCGCATTCCCATCTTTTCAGGTCGAGGGCGCCCTGGGGTGTTCGGTATGGCTTCGCGAAGAACCCAAACGGGTGGTCCCTTCGCCATTGTTTACTGCGCCGCCGGAGAAAAACAGCGTCAGTCCTCAGCACGGAGCTCATATAGATACGCATCGAAGGCACTCACCGTTCCTCAGTCAGTCTGTTTATACAGAGAGACATCTTGCCTGGTCTGAATGGGTCAAGTCGCTTGCTCGATAGCCGGTATGGTCTGACAGTGGCAAGAGGTTGAAAAAAGAAGAAACCCTGGATATGTCACGAATGAAAGGCTCCCTTTTATACCGTAACACGAACGACATAAACTAAACAGTCACTTCTCCCTCTTCACACTTCTTGATCTTCTGCTGCGTGATCTTCTTTCTTCTTTGCTTGCTTTGGCTTCAAGATCGATAGAGTGAAAAAGAAAAAAGGCCAAGACTGACGTTCCAATTGGAAGTGGGGATGTCACGTGTCAGTCAAAACTCTCTCTCTCTCTCTGTTGGCAGCTTCTATAAATAAATCGCAGTTTTTGATAGGTAGTGATCTATCATAGCTTAAGTGTGCAGTTCTATCTACAAATACATAGGCATGACTGAAGTATTTTACTGTTGGCATTGCACTAATCATATATTCCCTCTTCGAATTTCTCGCTATCAAAAAAGCGGGCTGTTATTGTATTACCATTGAATATTCGGCCTTCGAGTGCATTAACCGCCTATATCTAACCGTTAGCAAGGTCTACACATCCAGCGATGGCTCCCCAAACTCACCCGCAAAGCAGATAGTTGATTGGTAAATTTGATGAAGACAGGGATCCTGTCTTTGCTGTTTCGATCAATGTAAACTCGCTCGACACGGCCGTACTGCGAATCTGTAAGTCCCCACTAGTCCAACCACAAGTTCAAGACGATATAAGGATGCCATACCTTTTCGCCGCACTCATCTCCAATCTCCTGCATTAGCTCGCCCGATTCTAGCTCCGCATCCAAGTCCAGTCCGTCTACCATTCCATGCAAAATAACAACGTCAGACATGGGGCCAAACTTCCCTTGCTCTTCCTGTTTTCTGCCACCACCGACGATTTTACCCCTTGGGCCACCAGGCGGAGCAACTCCGCGTCCTTCTGAATCTGGTTTCTTCTTCTGTTTTTGTACTTTGACCTGGAGCGGATTGACTATGCCGGACTCATTCGCTCCAAGACCAGAGCCCTTTGTCCAGCCATATTTAGTTAACAGTCGCTCTGCGAAGCCCTTCTGGCCTGGTCTGAGGGAGCGAGGGGCATCTTCATCTCCTTCCTTGTTTGCATCTTCTTGTTCATTTGCCAATGTTTCTTCAAGTTCAGCTTCAGTAGCGGGAAGATCTCCAGGTGCTGCAGGCAATGCGTATCGAACAGGAGGGCGAGATATGGTGGCTGCACTGTAGTTATGGCTAGCTGGAGCTGTCGATTCGGGAGCCTCATTCGTAGGTGATGGCTGTGATAACTGTGATGGCTGCGAGGGTTGAGGGGGTGGCTCTGGCTGGTTGATGTTCGCACTCAGCCGTAATCGTCGCGCGTACGCCTCTTCGCCGGTTGAATCATCAGGAATTTCTACGGCGGGCTGTGGGACAGCTTCCGAGAACGTACGTTGAGGCTCTGGAGACTCTTCCGGGGGCGCATTCAGGTTGGGCGGCGGCGCAAAAGATGAGGGAGGAGCAAATTGTCCTGCAAGAAATATGCATGGTTGGCATCGTCTTCAAAATGAGACAGAAAAAGAGAAAGGAATAATAACGTACTGTTCATTTGCGGCCTCGATCGTTCTTCATCGCTGTCTTCATCACTGTTATACTGTTGCGCCAGTCGATGGGCATACAGCCGATCCTTCCACTCTCTAACCTCTCGTATCTTCTCATCGCTATGCTTATATGCCTCATAGCTGTTGGGGCGCGTTGGATCGTAGATGTCATCCCAGTTCTGTATAATGACCTCAGACTCGTAGTTCTTTTTCCGTTTCTTCCTACCACCGCGTTGCCTCTTTTCTCCTCCATAATATCCATTAACATCGTCATCGTCCGCCGTGGCTGTCCAATCTGCAATCGTCGACTTTCCAGTTGGACGGCCGGCGGTTACTGCACCACTCGTAGTACCCTGGTCTGGGGTTGCAGGACTTGCTGAGCTTGTAATAACAGGCGGTTTCGAGATGCCGGATTTCGCCTTTAGCCTCTGAGAAGGCAGCTGTGGTCTTTTTGTGGGCTGAAACCGTAGAGAAGCTGTAGTTCATATAGAAAGGAAAAAACCAAAAGAGGGTTTTCGGGATACAAGTGAGCCAATCATGTCGGTACAGACTGTTTGAAGAGAGAGGGTATAAGCTCTACCGGCACTTATCTGCTGCTTTTTCATGGCAGGGTCATCTTGGGGAGCGTCTGTAGCTTGCTTGAAGACTACCGGCGCGCGCGAGATGGAGGCGCCCTCAGGAGTGTCGAGCAAATTCGCATAGAGCGACATACCCGGCTTGGGCGTAGTCGTCTTCTCGGAGGACATTTTGAAGACTTCCTGGGATGCTCCGTATATAAAGGAGGGAGAAGCTGCTATCGAATCCTTAGTCTTTCTTTAGAACTGGCATCGCCGCCCACTAGCTGCGACGAAGGCCTTCATCCATATCGGGGGAAGCTTTCAAAGGTTCCGAGATAGGCCCGTCCATATATCGCTATCACGTGAGGGTTTATGCCTATTTGCGTAAGTTTGGTTGCTAAGAGCGTGCAGAAGTGAGTTTCATCACCATTAAAAGTCAACGCTCCATGCTAACTCCAACAATACTGCCGGATGCAAGGTTAGTCGATTTTATACTTAGTTGGCTGGTCGACGTCTGCCGTATGGTCAAGGGCCCAGATGAGATTGAGAACCCATATATCGCCTGCAAGATTACGAATGCTGGTATGAATGCTGTCATTGCGGCTCCTGTTGGTGACGCTAGCCGTTTCGTCCCGAGGCTATGGGAATATGCCCGGTCGCGTTGGCCATTCCATTGGACTTAGGGTCTATGAACCACCATCAGGCGCCGATGGCGGCTGTGAGTGGTCCTGGAGCCAGGCATGGTTATCACAATCGTGTCTAGCATTGACAGAGTGGGTAGTTGCGCGACGCAGACTTCTGACACAGTCCTTATCTGCGAGACTGATTGTGATATTTGATCAGGTCTTCTCCCAGTTACCTCCAGGTCTAGAACTCTTTGTAGGTCCAACTGTCGTGCGGCGTAATATAACTATAGCCATGCTTTGAGGATAAATAACCTCGCGATGTGTATCTTGTGGCCCCTCGGGGGGGGGGGGGGGGGGGGTTAACCAAAATCCCACTGGTTATATACCTCTTCCATATTATGCATACAAAATCTACAGGTCATATTCATTAACTAAGAGTCTAGGCCCTTCTTTCCAGCTAACTTAAGTGTAAGTATAAGAAATTTCCCACGAAACAAGTGCGTTCCACCTTTTCTACAATTGCATATAATTTTGTCCCCCCTCCTGGATATGGTCTATGAGTTACGTATGCTCCGTATAGGTTAGCGAATAAATTAACACTGCTATGGTGCTTTTCGATACGTCTATCATCTAGTTACCAAGGTTTACTCCTCCTCTCACAGGTATTTAGTTAAGCTTTCGTCCCGGGCCGGGTCCATCGTTGCCTGCCCAGCCAATGATCTTTAGGCACATATTTCAGCCTCTTCCTTGTTAAGTTAAGCTTAATTCAGCGCATGGTTGGAGGAGTTATGTGCTCTACGAAGGCATGCTTTACACGAGGTTGTCTAGAGGTTTAGTCCTGCAGAATGACTTTTTATCAAGTACAATAAAAGGGTTTTGGGGCAAATTCCTAACCTCAGAGGCTCAGGTAAGAAGAGGCCTAGACTTCAAATTATGCGGGTACCCTATGGCCAAAGGAAAGCATCCCATTCTTTTGGGCGAGAATCGTGTTTTAAAAAGAAAGGAATTAGACACTGAAGAGGCCCATGCAATGGATTTTCGCTGCTAATGCCACAACTATCCTTGTCCCAAGAGTATATGAGACGAGGTATGTCCAGACGGAATGGGGCAAGAAATTCTGTATAGTGATGGAGTATATACCCGGAAACCCATTAAATAAAATATGGAATGATCTAAATTAGGATCAGGAAACAAATATCTGTCTCCAGACTAACGTATACCTAGCTCAGCTTCGAAATCTAACTGGGGGTCGAATTATGGCAATAGATGGTGCTCTAGATGTAGGCCTTTATCAAAGGCGCTTTTTGGGGCCATTTAACGATGTGAAGGAGTTTCATTATGCAATACAAAACCTAGTTATCCGAACAGTGGTCCCGTATCCAGATGAAAACCTGAACGAACCGCGCCCCGGCATTCTATCGTCGTTTGGCTCCCTTGCGGAGGAACTACGAAAGAGTTTTGAAAACAATACTTGATCTGTTCACTTTCTAATGATAGACTATTTGAAAATCAATAACTCTTGGGCTAGCTGTAAAAATTACGTACTATCATCCATAGTGGGAATCCCTTTATACATTGAAAAAGCGAATACCCTAGATGACGTTATAAGAGGGAGAGCGAGCCTCCCTCGTTATATTATTCTAATTTTACTAGATTCTCCTTATAGGTACCCTGGAGAGGAGCTGAGGCTTACCGCAACTTTATACTCACAGTACGTCTATGTTCGACCAAAGGCACCTGATTAGGCGAATAGTTAAATAACAAGGGCACGAAGCACAAGTAATAGAACCAAGATGATACCTTCCAAGCAATAGATGATTGGCTAAACAGAGCACTGGCACAAAAAGAACAAAATTATAAGAGAGACAATGCAGTGCTCTCTATACCAATCATCCCGAGATATTTTCGTCTCTTCAGGGTTTGATGTGTAGCTGCTAGGTTCAGCGAGGCAGCCTCAGCTCTCTGCTCGATATACACGCCCGGCTGAAAAAAGATGAAGCTGTCACAACATCGCACCATCCTCTGCCAAATAGCCCTCTCTCTTTCTCTCCGTCTGCTGCATCCTGCATCCTGCATCCCATCCGCGAGCTGAGCTGGTTGCTTCCAAATTTTTGTATTTAGATACTTCCCCTCACGCATCTCCTCATCCCCGCACGCACATGGCCGGCTGAAGGACGAACACGGGATAGAGGGTGCTGTCCTCAGCAAGCTCCGATCAGGACAGGCTCTCAGCCGCACAGTATATGCAGGCCGGCAGCATGAGTTGCCACAATATAGGCAGCAAGAAAGATGGCGCGACGAATAGAAAGAGCTGGGGAACTGTTTTGCTCGTGCGGGGGTAAAGCCGGAAAACCATCTCCAACTAGACGCTTATGTCATCAACGGGCCGAGGGCTGCAGCCGAAAATGACGAACAGCCGAAGATCCCCTAAGTTTGTTTTATATACGGAGCAAAAGGCCCCCCTTGGATGTTTGGTCTCTTCTGCAGTTTTTATATCTTCCTCTGCATAGAAGTACTGAGTCGGCAGCCCTGGATACGGCTGTGCATTGCATGATTTATCCATAGGCACACGCAGGATAGCAAAATGACGACCCTTTCGACCGCCTTTGCTCGTTCCGGAGATCAGCCGGCCGTGATCGTGCCTGGGAAGCCAGCGCCGTTTATCGCCAGCTATGGGACACTCAGCGCCGACATTGCAGCCTTCCAGGGGCAGCTGGCAAAGCTAGGCGTAGCCCATGGTGCTGCTGTGTCCATTGCCCTGACGAATTCATACGAGTTCATCGTCTCGTTCCTTGCTAGTTCCTGGCAGCGGGCGATCGCCGCGCCGCTCAACCCGGCATACAAGCAGGAGGAATTCGAGTTCTACATCGACGACCTAAGCTCATCTTTGGCCCTTGTTCCAAGGGGCGCATATGCACAGAACAGTGCTGCGGTGAGGGCGGCAAAGAAGTATAATGCTGCCATTGCGGAGTGCTACTTCGACAGCGGTAAGGTAGTGCTGGATGTCAAGGAACACGGCAAGCTGGCGGGAAAGGGAGGCCTGCAGGTCCAGACTGCTCAGCCAGATGATATTGCTCTAGTTCTGCACACCAGTGGCACGACTGGCAGACCAAAGGCCGTGCCACTCACCCACCAGAACCTCACTAGAACTATGAGTAAGTGATGCCATCCATCCGCCTGTCAACCATCTCAGCACCATAATCTAAAAACGAGTCATGACAGGAAACATCCAGGCTACCTATTCCCTTACGGGCGATGACCGAACCTATCTTGTCATGCCTCTATTCCACGTTCACGGACTACTCGCTGCTTTCCTTGCCCCGCTGCAGTCCGGAGGTTCTGTCGTTGTACCGCCCAAATTCTCTGCCTCTGAGTTCTGGTCGGATTTTATCACCTACAAGGCCAATTGGTATACGGCAGTACCCACCATACACCAGATCCTGCTTAAGCATCCATTCCCATCCCCGATGCCGAAGATCCGATTCATTCGCTCATGTTCGTCACCGCTATCTCCCAAGACGTTCCACGAAATTGAGCGTGCGTTCAATGCTCCTGTTCTGGAAGCATATGCCATGACTGAAGCCTCTCATCAAATGACCAGCAATCCACTACCACCGGGAAAGAGAATGCCTGGAAGTGTTGGTATTGGTCAAGGTGTGGAGGTCCGTATCCTGGATGACAATGGCAAGGAAGTTCCCCAGGGCTCCGAGGGAGAGATCTGTGTACGAGGTGAAAACGTCACCAAGGGCTATCTCAACAACCCTGCTGCCAACAAATCGTCCTTCACGAAGGATGGCTTCTTCCGTACCGGCGACCAGGGTAAGAAGGACCAAGACGGCTACGTCTTTATCACCGGTAGAATCAAGGAGTTGATCAACAAGGGCGGAGAGAAGATCAGCCCCATTGAGCTGGACAATGTCATCGCCCAGAATCCGCATGTCGCCGAAGCCGTCTCGTTCGCCATCCCAGACAACATGTACGGTGAGAACATCGGCGTGGCTGTCGTTCTCAAGAAAAAGGGAAGCATATCAGACGACCAGCTGAAGTCTGAGATTGCACCGAAAGTCGCTAAGTTCAAGGTTCCTCAGAGAGTGAGTATACAACAGCCGCAAACATGTTAATTATCTCTGGCCAGCACCCTGACTAACTGCTATTCTCTCTCGCAAAGATCTGGATCCTCCACGAAATCCCAAAGACTGCTACCGGTATGTATATCTTCTCTTGAGAAATGTAACCGCGGGATGACTGGCTAACCCCGTCCTCGCACAGGCAAAATCCAGCGCCGAAAAGTCGCAGAAGCGATGCTCAAGAAGGATGCTCCCTCGTCGAAGCTGTAATCCTGTGGCATTTGCTCCTATAACTAGTTATGTTTTGGATGTCTCTCTTGGCTATTTTCATTGATAGAGTAAACAACGAGCTGTATATAATCTGGGTATCAAAAATTATATCAACATATTGATTGTATGATATTACACTATGCCTCAGTCCAGTGTTTAAACACAGCGACAGTAGAGCAAATTGGACCGTCTCGCAGCAGCTAGGCCTCTCGTTGCCCGAGAGTCTTTGTCGCAGACCCTAGCAACCAGCGGTACTATTTATAACTGGTTAACGAACTACCGCGGCCTTCCTCCCCTTGCTCACTAACTTAATAGCTACCGAATAACGAGTTAACCGGCTGTTTGCCTGCGTTCTCCATACGTAAACCATAAACTCGCTGCAAAGTGCAAACATGCACCCCGCGGTCTCTCTGCGCGCTTCTTCTTCGCTGTCTCTCTCGTCCTTTGCGCCTCGCATCCGTCTCGCCAGCTCTCTGCCTCTTCTGTCTCGGTCTCAGCTCTGTTTCCGGCCCCAGGCTCCCATCCTCGCCCGCAACATGGCAACTTCAGCGCCGTCGAAGAAAGAATGGATCGTCATGCTGCCTGACAAGCCGGGCATGCTGGCAAAGCGGGTGGAAGTTCGCAAGTAAGCCGACCTTTTCACTACATTAATGGAGCAGGAGACGCAGGCATATAACTATATCATCGGGCCGCTTGATGTGCATAATAGGTGCTCTGCTAATGGATGGATGCAGCATTCACCTCCAGAACCTCGGCCCGATACTGGAATCCGGGTTCCTCAAGATGGGAGGTAAGATCATGCATGGCCACAATCAATCGCTGGCGGTTAGTTAGTTCTTTGACCGAGCCCTGACGCCCCTTGCTGCTGCTGCAGGCTCGATGCTTGACCACCACCCGGCGGAGGGCGAGAACCCTCCACCCATGAACGGGAGCACCCTCATTGTCGCTGCCGAAGGTGTTGAGGAGATCCGTGAGATCTTATCCAAGGACATCTATGCTACCTCTGGCGTATGGGATCTTGACAACGTAAGGTCCTTTTGGCCCCGGCTTGCTCGTGATCATGTTTACTGACTGGTAGATGTGCGTTCTTGCAGATGAAAATCATTCCGGTAAGACTAACCGCTGCTGTAGGCATGACGGCCAATTACATTTTATGCTAACCTATGCGCATGACAGTTCAAATGTGCTATTAGAACTGCTTTGTAGAAAGGCATCTTAGTTATTGTCGGGTTAAGACATAAAGATATATGCAGACTGCTGACTTAAATAAATACCACTTCATCGTGTCCTTTCTCTATAAAAAATCATAGCCTATTATAAGACTAGAATTTAGATTAAGTAGGGAGCCGTCTTAAGAACTGAGGAGGGGGGATTATGATACAAATACACCCTGAGAAGCAGGCCCTTCTCTTATATTGAGTAGTCGCTATAGTCAGACTGTCACAGGTATGACATGCACGGTAGAGCCTAAACGGGAATATGGTACTTATAGATCAGAATCTAACAGACCCATCATGTACTGGTTGTCAAGAAACCAGTCTCCAAGGGTATGTGACAGGTCTGTCTCCATCATCTCAGGCGGCATCTGGAATGCAGGTATAGAAGCCTCATTTAGGTCGTTTAAATTGGTATTGGTGCTACTCTCGGCCGTCTCGGGAGTAAGTGTATTAGGCCCGAACCCGAGAGAAGTAAGATAGTCATCAAAAGCTTCCCCTGGTTTCGGTATCACAGGGTGGTTGTGTGGTTCCTTGGGTTGGACATCCACATATAACTTTGCCACTTGGTAAAATACCAAACATAGTCGGTATAGCCGCTCTGCTGCCTCCGACACATCAGCTGCCGCTTGGAGGGAAGTTGCAACTTCCCCGAGTAGCTTTAGGTCATCGTGGTCTGAGGCTGCGATTGTATGGCAGAAGGTTACCATAAATGGAGCAAAGGGACACTGCAGGAGAACCCTATATAGTGCGAGTTAGCCAAAGAGAGACCTGTTTGGTTGCTCCGTTAGGTAAACGTTACCAGGTAATGTATCCGCTGAAAAAGAATGAATCAGCCTTTTCGAGAGAAAGGAATATCTGTTGATGAATCTGCAGAGCCTTCCTGGCTGCTTGTACACACTGTAGGTTGAGGCCAGAGGGAGTCTCGGGTGGTTGAGTTGGAGGCGCAGCGCGTTGGATGATAGTGGCTATCAGGTTATATGTCAACTCCGAGGCTGGGACAATCCATTGAATATGCGCTTTATGATACGCTTCCTGGGTATCGATCTAGAGGCACGGGTTAGGTTTAGCAGGTTCCTTTTGCAAGGTCATGGTCAGTAACTTACTGCAATGACTTGATCTCTCCAATCCTGAAGTCGGTAGCTTAATTCATAGACTTTTTTTGCACGAGTCTCTGCACTCGAGGAAACGCCTCTAACGGAGTAGAGGTGCTCATACACCTCTCCAGTTATCCTAGAGCAGTCAAGCCAATAGTGAAAGAGTATATGCCAAGGCTGCAGTGACGTATCCGACGACAGGGACGGGTATGGAAGCGCGATGTCATAGTCCGGGAGTAAGGCAGCTCTTCCTAGACACAGGGACAGACTTCGGTCCATAGAGTATATGAACCAGAATAGAAATGCTTTCAGGCGGACATCATCAGGCTTGTCATCCTTAGATGCAACAGAGCGGTGATATCCAAGGCTCTGAGCCATTCGAGCAGCACTCGCTACGAAATTCCAGCATAGTGATATTTTTGCGGACTCAGTTGCATGAAGTATCTGGAAACCAATTAGTTGGATTCAGTAAGGAATGGGATCTCGGTTGAATGGAGCCAAACGTACAGCGTATGTCAAGGCCATCAAGTTATCCAAACTTGGCTCTGTAAACATATCAAAGGAACTAATAACTACTGTAAAATTCGACATACAGAGCTCGCTGTATTCGGGGAACTTAGCGGTGGATGGATCATCCTTGAACCGAAATGAAATCTCTTTGAACAGATGCCCCAATATAGCGTTAACCGAAGCGAATCGTCCAGACGAGTATTCTTCCGTACAAAAGTAAAGATCTTTACACATTTGTGTAAAGTGTGATATGTTCATCACAGGCAGCGTGAGGAAGAAAAGGGGTGGGTTGTCTGCAAACGTATTTCTTCCAATTAATATACCAACAGCAAAAGCTCAAATAGTGGAGAATATAGATGTCGACATACCATTTGCAAGCCTTAGAAGAGTCAAAACGGCACTTGAAGGAGGCAATTCCAAGTCAGAGAAATTTATCCTCTTTTTGGGCGGCTGCCCGGGGAATCGTAGAACATTCACAGATGACGGCAGGGATTGGCGTTTTATTATATCCTGCAGTGCAGATAAGGCATGGGACATCATGGGCACATGTGCAAAGGGTATTCTTTTCATAGCGTTCTCGAAAAGAGCGCCTGCATGCATCGAGTGGGCGCTAAATGACGACTCGCCCTCGAACTCCGGGGTCCGTTTCGTCTCAGGTTCCTCCGAGTTCCGTATGGCCACAGGTACATTCGAGCCGTCATGATGCCTTGATGAAGGCGGTGGTGGTATTTTAGGTACTGATTGTGAAGCTGTGGCCGCAGGCAACGAGAGAGTGAGGTCCTGTAACAGACGCTCTATGGTCGACAGCCGTTCATCGATAGTCTCGATCTTCCTTTCACTGCCAGGAGAACTTAGAATCGATATTTCACCACCAGATATTTCCGGGCTAGCATAACAAAAATGGGTAAATAGCATACTATTGATGCGAAATTAACACTCGTTGGCGCTGCTCCTTTACTCGAGGCGTGGTTCGACATATTGTCTTCCCAATTCGACAATTAGAGCATGGAGAAGTTCTGTCACATTTTATCTAAAACCAGCTGTTAGCACGATTGGTTACTCCGTGTGTCTGATAGACATTAACTTACCTTTCGGAGGCGACAATTATCGCACTGGGTAGTGAACAGTAATAAATGCCATGATTAGCTACGTGAGCAAGCTTAGGGTTCTAGATATCAGGATTATCAATACCGCTCTCTGCAATGCCGGGTTTCTCTGACTGGCTGACGGAGCATCGCTGTCTCTTGATTCGGCCGTGTCCATAGCTATCGTTGTCGATGTTGAAATCAAGTGTCACTAACTTGACGGTGGTTTAAATATGAAATCCAAACCGAGTAATGCAGCATTATTGTTCTTTTCTTTGTCCTCGACGTTCCTTCTTTGTCCACCGCAGAAGATTTTAGTTCTTAATGCACTATCCTGGTTGCTTGCTGCCTATTTTCCAAGCCTCTTGGGCGCGGCAAAAGCTCGTATACAACTGAGTCCTTGTAACAGTGCCCCAGGAGGCGAGTCATTATCACGTGAAATGCGCCAAATTGGTTACCAGAATGTACCAAAGTAACGTTAATTGGAGTCGGAACTCAGAAGGAACAGAAGATATTTTTAAGTATATTGAAACTGACATTGCAAGTCACGATCATATAATATCAGAACATATTAATTCATAAAGGCCGTCGCAGTATATACTTTTCTCACAAAAAACCCAAGACGTGGCATCTCCAACTCACAGAGGGTATCTATCCTATAAGGGGAGTAACAGTAAATAGAAAATTCTCCATGCTCTACCCAAACCCCAAGAAATAACCAAGTATTCCAAAACAACATGTATAACGGTAGATGACACAATATCCGTATGCAATCATCAGAGGTAAATGCAGCAAGACTCCGCCAATTCTCTTTCGAATATAGGAACGTGCTCCTAAAGGCCAATGGCAGTGTCGGCTATAACTGAGCCTTGAGGATAATTAGGGGAGATGGTGACAGGAACAGGCGGTTGTCCGAAGATTGGAGGTCCAGTATATAGGCTTCCAAGGATGTTTTGTCTCATTTCATCTTCATCCCATATGAACTGTCTGCCGCGACTTAACCTTTCTTTACGAGCATTAAGCTCTACCTCGTTGATAAACGGCCGTCCAAGGCCGCATTGGCTTTGGGTAAGCAAGAATTGAAACATAGTGGAACGTAGCTTGTCCCAGAGGCTGCCGTGCTGCTTCCATTCCAGGCGTTTTGCGATACGCAGCATCCTAGAGACTAGCCAGTTTCTTTCCCCAGAATCAGACTTCTCATTATATTTGAATCCACCATTGTTAAGGAATATCCAGAGGAGTGTGGCGATGCTTGGACTTGAACGCGGATTTACCGCCCTGATGGCACTATTCACCCAGTTCAGATAGCCGTCAAAGTTTTTATGGCTTAAGTAGTAGTCATGGAGCGCAAAGTTCAGGTAAAATAAGCAGGCCATGCACGTGTATTCATCAATAAAGCGAACATCGCGAATACCATGATCGTAATCTGGCAGGTTAGCCAGAAGAGTATAAAGTGGAGAAGTCTCTTCAAAGGGCCTCTGTGGGCTTTCCAACCCGTCCAATCTTAAAGGTGGCAGCGGCTGATTGTATAAGAATGCACATTCCAAGTCATCTAGGGACCGGAAAAATGCAAGAAAATCCTCACATGCTTGAAGAATGTCGGGAATGTCATCGGGGTCTTCGCTTGCAGGGACTTCTGCGGGAATCACAGGAATAACCTCCGGGGGTACGAAGCTGAGATTCTTGGGGGGTACATCAGGTA
Source organism: Trichophyton benhamiae CBS 112371 (assembly GCF_000151125.1). Taxonomy (NCBI): domain Eukaryota; kingdom Fungi; phylum Ascomycota; class Eurotiomycetes; order Onygenales; family Arthrodermataceae; genus Trichophyton; species Trichophyton benhamiae. The sequence continues at coordinate 234,976 of NW_003315085.1, read as the reverse complement.
TTTCGCCGGTCCAGGGAAGGCCAGCACCCACGATGGCATTGGAAGCGCAGCAAAAATCGACCCTGAATGGAAGTCAGTTTTTTGATACTCGTTTTCCATCGAATATGAGTGTAGTTACCAGTAGACGACTTTTTCCAAGAACGGACCAGTGGCACTTCTCGTCCGCATTGCTTGCATGCCTCCTCGCCTCCGGATCAACTGTTTGATTCCCTGGAAATGAGTGCGTTCAACGACGGAATCTTTCGACCATTTCTAACTTTTAGGTTAGCGTACGAACATAACGCATATGTCAAGTGAAGTGCGTACCTCAATAACAGTCAGACTAGCGACTGCGTACAAAGTGCCATCTTCCTTATCGATATCATCATTTTTTAGTCGCTCCTTGATGAGTTTCAGCGCACGCATCTTGTGTGTCAGGGATTGTACGGTCTCCACCTGCCCCTCCATGCCAGCCCTGTGCTTTGCAGCAACAGCCAGCATGGCTTGAAACGGGACAGGGTCATGAAGCGCTATGTTATGGAATATGGCTCGGATAGGGTTGTCTTGCTGGGCATTTTCCATTTTATACATCATCATTGGGTACTTGGTCACATCTATAAAAAAGAAAAGGACAAGCAGTTAGCCAGATACTGCAAATATTTGCGTGTATGTGTCAATGCTCCCGACTTACAGTGATCAATTAGTTTATTATCAGCTTCCTTCAATACCAGCGGAAGACAGTTGAATGGTTCGAATGCAGCGAGCGGCGACTCTGCCTTCGGATCGACTATGGGAAATCCGGCGGCCGGAGAGCCTCCTACGGAGTTCCTAGTAGATTTCTGGCCTGTCGTTGCCGCCACAGCCGCTGCTCGCTGGCTAGTTTTGCGCTGTATATTCTGGCTGCGAGACCGGCAGGGTCCCTTTTGCTCGTTACTGTCGTCGTCGAGTTCCTCTACCTTGGGCGAGACGCTTCTGGCCTCGCCTTGCACCTTGTTGCTGCCTGTTGACCAGCCGGAAACCTGTACGCGTGTCGACTCAAGCCGTGCTATACCGTCGAGCCGCCGCTGGTGAACGTACTGGCGCATCGCATGACGTCGAACCTGTCTTCTGGACTCGGAATCCGTGACCAGGACGAACTCAAAGTTTCGCGGTCCATCTGGGGCAGCTTGAGCTGACGGGGAGCTGGCTGACGAGCTGGGGTTCGCGCCTGCATCGAGGGTTGCAGCGGACTTCCCCATACTGCCATCTTATATAGGTGGAGCGTCAGTCGGACAGGAGGAGGAAGATGGCAGCAAAGAAGCCAACGACGAGAAGCTTCAGGGGAAAAGGCCCGACTCTGGCGCCACCAGGCTCCGGCGATCGCCCCTTGCACCTCTCTTCCGATAACTATCCCGGCAGCCCAGGTGTCGTGTGTCGAGGGTCCAGCGTGGAGCCCAATACCAAAGCGTCTCCAGTGCTCGAGCAGCCGTCGTCTCCCTCGCGGTCTGCTCGCTGTCGGCAATCGTTGATATCGTCGCTGTCGGCACGCCCGTCGTCTCGTTTCCGAGCGTCGTCGTCGTCGCCTTTTGCTTTCTGCAGCGGAAAAAAGATCGAGATCGAACGTTCCAAACGCGGAAAAAGGTGGGGAAGATCCACTGACGTCACGTGTTATACCCAATTATAACGAGCTGGAAGTTATGTAATATATTACTAATACACAGGCTGCTTGGAGGCAGCGACGGGGATGGATGGATGGGTGATATCAGAGGGAGATGCGTAGAAGAAGCGTAGAAGAAGTGTAGAAGAAGTGTAGAAGGAGAAGGAGAAGCTGAAGCAGCTGAGGAGGCATAAGTAGAGTAGAGGTGAGAAAAGGGGCTATTCATTGCGGTACTTGGACAGGGCAGCGAGGATCCCTTCGCTGAGGCCCTCGAAAGACTCCCCTGTTCGTGCTGGGGCTGCGGCAGGCTGGCTCTCTACTTCTCTCAAGGCCTCTATGGCAGCCTCGTCTGCCTCTCTAGTGTCGTCTGCAGCACTGCGTCTGGTGTCACTTTGGCCAGGCTGAGGCTGCGACTGCAACTGCGACTGCAACTGCGGCTGGGATTGGGTCTCGGGTTGAGGCTCCCTTGGAGCACTGCGAGGAGCCCTGTCAGTTTTGAACTCTTCCTGCACCGCGTTCGTCCACTGCTTGACCTTTCTCTCCCCCCATCCCGGTACAGCACTGATCTGCTCTGGCTGTGCATTGATCGCATCCCGCAGCGACCCAAAGGTAGACATCAGGCTGGCCGCGTCAGACTTGTTGATACTTCGTGGGGCAGTCACAAACTCAACCAGGCTATCCTTGTATGATTGTGCCTGGCGAGACCGGATGGCAGTTGGCTGGGCGTGTTCGCTCGACTTGAACAGCTCCAGGTAGTGTGCTGCCTCGGGTGCGGACCAGCATAGGATGATGGTTAGGTTGTTGATCAGACACGTCTTGGACAGCTCCTTCAGGCTGTCCTCGTGGTTCGGGATATCTACTACCGTAAGCAGGATCCGTAGCCTGAACTTTCCTCCCAGAGCCTTGATTCGAGTGTAGATGTACTCGGGATGCAGCCGGTGGTATTTCAGAGAGAGGAAGAGCGCGCAGCTTGTATTCCCTACAAGGTAGTCTGCGGGTATATCTGCATACTCCCACGGCGTTAGTCGTATATGTTGCAGTATCGGGTTCCCTTTCTGCCTTGACGAGACCAGGATGGACGACGGCCCTCGACGCGCTGGCAGAGCTTGCGGCTTGGGCTGCTGGACCTTCGCCTTGGGTGCTGGCTCTGGCCTCTGCTGCTGATGCTGCTGTTGTTGTCTTGACGGCCCAGAGGCTGCATTTTCTATAGCTTCACTGGTCGCAATGATGTCCTGAAAGTCCTGTATATCGCCATACTCATCATCCATGGCCGCTTTTGTCCCGTTATATCGGTGTGTTCATTTCTTCGTGGTTGTCCAGTGACTTTCTTCTTGCTAGCTTCTTGCTAGTTGGACGTTGTATTTATATATGCGGCTTCTGCTTGATGGCTCCACCGACTGCAAAGCTAAAATCAAAAAGTTTCGTTTTTTTTTTTTTTTTTTTTTTTTTTCCATCCTTTTGTTTTCACTGCTAGACATCAAGCACAGAGACGACGAAGCCAACGACTGGACAATGGCTGAAAATAACAAGAGAAGAAGACTTTCGGCTAGCGGGAGCTTCAAGATGGATGAGAATGTACGGACTGGCAGTGTCGCCGCTGAGAAGACTGTTCCGGACGCAGAGCAAGCCCCGGCCAAAGAGCGCAAAACTAGGACGCTCTTCGTGCGATCGCTACCCACTACGGCGACGACAGAATCGTTGACGGAGTACTTCTCGCAGTCATACCCTCTAAAGCATGCCACTGTTGTGCTTGATCCACAGACAAAACAGTCCAAGGGATACGGATTCGTTACCTTTACAGACCACGAAGACGCCCAATCGGCAGCAAGAGAACTGAACAACTCAGTGTTTGAGGGGAAGAAAATAAAAATTGAGCTTGCCGAACCTCGCCATCGAGAAATTGATGAAAAGGCAGGGAAGAGTGTTCCATCTTCTGCCCCGTCAAAGGCAAAGGAGCTCAAGGAGAAGCGAAGGCTGGAATCATTACCTCCGAAACTTATAATACGAAATTTACCGTGGAGTATAACCGAACCGCAGCATCTGGAACTGTTGTTTAGGAGTTATGGAAAGATTAAACATGCCGTCGTGCCAAAAAAAGGTTCGAGGGTTGCTGGGTTCGGATTTGTGGTTATGAGAGGGAGGAAAAATGCAGAACGAGCGATCGAAGGCGTCAATGGCAAGGAGGTTGATGGGCGGACCTTGGCCGTCGACTGGGCGGTGGAGAAGGATGAATGGGAAAATATGAACAAAGCTGCAGAGGAGTCCGATGGAAAGCAAGAGGCTGGAGACAGCGAAGAGGCTGTTGCGGAGAATGAGCACCTTGATGTCGTCGATGATGGAGAATCAGATGCCATTAGTGAAGATGAAGAAGATGGGGGAGTTGAACTTGGTAATGAGGACGAGGACGAAGATATCTCCATGGGTGATGCAGAAGATGACGAGCAGGAAGAAGAGGAAGAGGATGATCGAAACGCGTCAACAATATTTATACGGAATCTACCCTTCTCTGCTACGGATGAAACTCTCCATGAACACTTTTCCAAGTTCGGCCCTGTTCGCTACGCTAGGGTTGTACTTGACCCAGCAACTGAACGGCCAAAGGGTACGGCCTTCGTCTGCTTCTACAAAGCGGAAGATGCTTCCTCTTGTATCCGCGAGGCTCCCAGAGACGTGGATCCGTCTCGAAGCAAAGATCCCAGACATAAAGCTGCAACGAGACAGCTGCACTCCGTTCTCGAGGACGAGAGCAACGATCCTACTGGGAAGTATACCATGGATGGCCGTGTCTTACAAGTCTCACAGGCAGTGAGCCGAACAGAGGCTGGGAGGCTTGAGGAGGAAGGGCATACACGCCGTGAAGCTCGAGACCATGACAAACGCCGACTCTTCCTGCTCTCGGAGGGAACAATTCCGTCCAATTCCCCCTTATATGCGAAACTCTCTGAAACAGAGAGAAGGATGAGAGAAGCGAGTGCCAAACAGCGTCAAAAGCTTGTCAAGAGCAATCCTATGCTGCATGTAAGTCTTACTCGACTGTCTGTCCGCAACTTGCCACGACACATTGATTCCAAGGCCCTCAAAGCACTTGCACGCGAGGCCGTGGTGGGTTTTGCAAAGGATGTCAAGAACGGCCTTCGCAAGCCAATATCCTGGGAAGAATCTCGTCGAAGCGCTGCCTTGATGAAAGAGGCCGATCACCTGCGCAAGGCCCAAAAAAAGGGCATTGTTAAACAGGCAAAGGTTGTTTTCGAGGGCAAGGATGGCTCGAAGATGAGCGAAAAGTCTGGAGCGGGCAGGAGCAGGGGCTACGGATTCATCGAATACGCTACGCACAGAAACAGTTTAATGGGCCTCAGATGGTTGAACGGCCATGCCATTGAGGCGTCTGCGTCTGCGCCCAACGCTGACCCGGCGGATAGAAAGAAGCGTCTCATTGTGGAATTTGCCCTTGAAAACGCCCAGGTTGTCAACCGAAGGCGAGAACGAGAAATGAATATCCGAAAAGCTGCTACAGAAGCTAACGGGGAGGAAGGCCCTCAACGCGGTATAAAGCGCAGCCGCGACGAAAACGATGAGAAGCAGAGCAAGAGGCCAAGGGCAGGAAACGGCTCCAAGAGTAATCTCAAGGGGGCGAAGAATGGCAAAGGGCCGGCAGGAAAACCTGAACAGAAAGCTGAAAAGGCCCCAGAGAAGGCCTCGTCCACAGAGAAGAACAATGACATTGCTAAGCGGAATAGGATCATTGCTAGAAAGCGGATGCTAAGAAGGAACAAGAAATGAATGTTGAACCTTTGCTGATATTTAGCGAGTGTTATGTGAGCGGTGTCTTATTCATATCAACCGGATAAAAAAAAAGCGTGTTTGGTCGTTATTTAGGATAGATATACAGTGGAAAAAGCTATTGACTAGAATGTTTAATACCGTCATGTGCATTGCATAGAGCTGAGCCAGGGAGGAAAGGGAGGGAGTTCGTTAGAAATATAGATCCTATAGGTTAGTTGCTCCTGCAACCTTTCCTACGATGTTATATCTCTTGCTGAAGAACTTGTGCCAGTCTTCTAGGACGCCCTTTTCCTTGTCTCCCAGGTCACTCCACTGGGGAACACAGTCCTCCGGCTTCAGGGAAGACTTTGCGAGGGCTCTCGAGGAATCCTTGCCGGCAAATACTACATTTAACTATCAGTATATATGAAGTTAATCGCTGTCCTATCCGGTGCTCACCGTTATAGTTCCCTCCCTTAGCATATGCCGAGTTTCCAGAGACATCGAAGACGTCTCCCTTGATGGCAACGAGGATAGGACGGCTGGGGTCAGAGCCTGGAGCCAATCAATCAAGAAGTTAGCAAAACGAGCGGCGATAATATATATATATATATATATATATATATATATATAGGTACAAACGGTCGGTATCAAGAAGACTCTGGCTGGCTTACCGTCTGATTTTGCTAGGTCTGCGAGCGAGATAGGGTCGCTCTTTGGCGGGTTGAGGTTCGTGGCCACGGGAGACATGATGCTCTTTGGGTCAGCCATGTTGATCAGTGAGTATGTGAGTGCCTGTTGCTCTTCTTCTTCTTCTTCTTCTTCTTCGTTTCCCTTCAGATGGCTATCAAAGGCTGTTCTCTGGATGGCGTTGAAGTGGTTGAATGTTAGGCGATGCTCAGCTTCCGAGGCTGAAGTTTGGCGGGGAGCAGAAGCAACAGACGGAGCCCCGCATCGTCATCACCACCACCACCAACAACAACAACCACCGTCCGGCGCTCTAACAACCTCTCTGTCACTCTACCTGTCGATCGTCATCGTCGCCACTATCACTACCACGATAGACCGCTCTTTGCTAGGGAATAGCATGGGGAGGGCAGTCTATATACCATACACACCATCTGCAGCTATCTGTGTTTTGGTCTCAGGCTCTGGGGAGTGGTTGCTGCTATTCGACTACCGCTATGGCTTGATATATGTGTCTACGAGCTCGCCATAGGTTGCTGTACTCCAGTAACAATGCTCGAAGGACCATACTAACTAGTTAGCTACTTGTACTATGCTAACAGCTTCATCTAGGTAGAAATGCCCCCTGGTATCGTCATCCTTTGACGGAAGACCCCCTGGCTGGAGGTATCACAAGGCAGACATCAATCTATATTCCATGGATTCCGACCTAAAACAGCGGCCTGATGATCAAAATATACTCATATAAGGACCAAGTCCAGGATCAAGCCTGGAGAGCTGTTCTCATCTGATTCCTTGTCGCCATTAGTTAAGGTTCAGCCCGTCCTCACAGCAATGCAACACCACTAACTGGCTGGCCAATACCTCCTTTGCCATTGACAACTCAGCAACAGAGAGAGGCTGCCATTACTTACTGCCTCGTCCTGCTCGCAATACGGCGTTTCTTGACCGCGCGCCCAAGGTCAAGGGGATAAACCCTCTTTTTTTTCGGATGGGCCCCCTCAAACGCTAAGGGTCCGTCGGCCACATGCAAGGGCTCGGCCAAAGGCAACTAATTAAGTAACTAAGCAAGTGTGCTTTAGTTAGCTGAGGGTGGCAAAGCCGATAGCCTTTTTCCAATGTTTTAAGCTCTGCTTGCCGTGAGAGGAAAATCCCTGATTCTCTTCATTTTTCACTCTGGGTTGATGCGTGCTTGCTGTGTGGGCGCAACATTTTTCACAGCTCTTTCCCGAGGTGGATCTCACGGGTCAAATTATCCCTTTGACTTGCTGCATTAACTCTCCAAGAGACTGGGCTGCATATGCAGCGATTTTTTTTTTTTTTCCTTTTCACCAGGCCATGGACTTCCCTTAGTCTATCTATTATTTGTTTCGTTTAAATAGAATACTATATGAAGCTCCACTTGTGCGTCGTTGAGCCTTCTCCATGATCATTCTCTCCCCCAAGTTTCCCTATATCTTCGTCTTATTCTTGCTTTGAGCCTCTTGCAGATAATAATCTGCGATATAGGCACTATGGGGACCATGTCCCGGCGACAGGTGTCCGCGGAGAGACGGGAAAAGGGCCCTGATGAACCTCCCGCATATCGACAACGTGTGGACGAAGAGGTCCCAGGGCCGGAAAAGATCAGTACCGACCACACCCACCGCAATCTCAAGCCTCGACATATTCAATTGATAGGAATCGGGGGGACTATCGGCACTGCTCTTTTTGTTCAAATCGGCAAGGGTTTGCTTAGCGGTGGACCTGCAAGTTTATTTATTGCGTTTTCTTGGTGGTATGTTTTTCCCAGCAAGCTGCATACCCCTACACCCCTACATACACCTTTGGACGACGTTATTTCTACTGTTGGTTGGCACGACACATTCCCTGCCTTTTGCGAGGTCTATACCCATTCAAAGCCATCGAAATAGATATGGAGACAGATACTGCTTCTCCCTCTGTTCTGGGTGCAATACCTCGAACGGAACACTAGGAATGACTGCCATTTTCTATGGGAATAGGATTGCATGACAACAATTAGCCATGACCCTATGAACTTGAACATTCTTGGTTCATTGAACATGTCTCTAGAGACTCCTAGCCATTTTCGAGGATGAAAACAGAGCCCGCCATGACATCACTCAATTTCCTTATTTTGCGTCTGATTTCATCTTCTGCGCATTGTTGCTATTCCTCCTTTCCCTTTTCTTTTCTCTTTTTCTTTCTTTCTTTTTATGGGAACGTTTGACTCTTATACGGATAAATAGGTGCACTTTCATCTTGGCCATTACTATGTGTAAGAAACCTCGGAAACTACTATCAGCCATGCCGGTCGACAGTGTCACATACCTGCCGTCTTTTGCCAACAAGCACCAATGCCCCCATACAGCATGTAATTAGCTAATTCTCTACCCCCGGGATTCTGTAGGCATGGCGGAAATGGTAACGTATTTACCTATATCTTCGCCCTTTGTGAGATTTGCAGGCCGTTTTGTTGATGAGGCTTTCGGAGTTGCCGTTGGATGGAACTTCTTCATCTTCGAGGCCGCCCTGGTTCCGTTCGAGATCGTGGCTTGCAATTTCATCATTCATTACTGGAGCGATGCTGTGCCGGCCGCAGCCATCATAACCATTGTCATAGTTCTTTACGCGTACGTGCACAGTCTCATTGTTGCTTTATGCATATATCGATTCCAAACCCCCATATTTCTCTCCCCTCGAGGTACGAAAGTTACTGACAACCCCTTGATCGACCAGAGCGTTCAACGTCTTTGCCGTCCAATGGTATGGAGAGTCAGAATTCTGGCTATCACTAGGAAAGGTCATACTCATCGTCGGTGTGCTATGCTATACATTTGTCACCATGATTGGCGGAAACCCCTTAGGGGACCGATATGGGTTTCGATACTGGAGGGATCCTGGAGCATTCACTACTACTTACAAGACGGGCAGCCTTGGTCTATGGCTAGGATTTCTCCAGTGCTTGATCCTCGCTAGTTTTACAATCGCAGGACCTGACTATGTTTCCATGGCAGCCGGGGAGGCGGAAAACCCGAGGGTGTCGATGCCAAAGGCTTACAAGGCTGTGTTCTACAGACTGACTGCATTCTTCATGCTTGGGAGCCTGGCGATTGGTGTGAATGTGCCTTACAACGACAAGACGATGCAAGATGCATTTCTCAAGGATCTACCAGGTGCCACTGCATCGCCATATGTCATCTCCATGCGCAGACTGCAGATCCGTGTACTCCCAGACATTGTCAACGCCATGGTTCTATCTGCAGCTTTCAGTGCTGGAAACAGCTACGTCTACTGTGCTAGCCGGTGTCTCTATGGCCTGGCTCTCGAAGGCAAGGCACCTCGCATCTTCACCCGCTGCGCGAAGAACGGGGTGCCTATCTACTGTGTGGGCGTTGTATTGCTCATTGCACTGCTGAGCTTCCTGCAAGTGTCAAACAGCGCCTCTGTCGTACTGCAGTGGTTCGTCAACCTCGTCACGGCATCGCAGTTGCTCAACTTCTCTGCCATAACATTCACGTATATGCGGTTCTACAAGGCACTGAAGGCACAGGGTATCTCGAGAGATTCACTGCCGTTCAAGAGTCGATTTCAGCCTTATCTTTCATATTATGCCTTTATTGGGCCTTTTGTCATGGTCTTTGTTGGGGGATACCCGGTGTTCTTGCCGGGGAATTGGAGCCTGCCAACTTTTCTCTTCTCCTATACAATGATTGCGGTATGCCCCTTGATATTCTTGGGATGGAAGTGGTTCAAGCGCACCAAGTTTTTGAAGCCTGAGGAGGTGGACTTGATTGATGGTGTGGAGGAAATCGAGGTGTATACCCGGAACTATGTAGCCACGCCTCCAGGGTAAGATCCCCTCCCTAACCCTTGATGTGCTTTAGTTCTCAGCGTCGATGTGGTACATGGGGTTGCTAATGACTGTAATTCATAGGAACCTGTTTGAGAAGATTTTGAACTTCATATTTTAAAAGGAGATACCCCCTCTTTTTTTCGGTTCGGCTAATTGGCGCCTTCTGTCGATTGTTACGGGCCAGTATATTTGTATAGTGAATAGACCCAATTTATACAATGCATATTCTTATCCCCAATGCATAGTGAAAATCAGATTTTATTTTTATTTTATTTCTTTGTGGCTCACCGGAACCACCAGTTGACCTGTTGGAAGTTAGATAATTATTGTTGGTTTCAGTTGATATTGCATGTGTTTTTGGTATACTAACAGAAGCAGTGATTCCCTGGCCAACACCCTTAATACTATGCCACCATCCGGTTGGAATGAAAAGAGCATCCCCTGGCTGGAGAACGGCATCATATCCGATGTTTTCCTGAGTTGTGCCCGATGTGTGCTCATTATTATTGTTGTCCCAGACGGCGTGGTCCAAGAGCTGGCGCTCTGCCCCTTTCATCATCTCCTCGCCTCTGATGGCAGAGCTGCATCCATGTCCTGTCCGAGCCGAGTCTAGTGTTTCCCTGACTTGAGCAAACACCCCACGTCCGACGTCTGGAGCTAGCAGCCTGACATGTTTTGAGCCGGCCAGCTGTACGAACAGGTTTGGGTTTGGGTCGCGGTGCAGGGGAGTGTATGTCGGAGCCAGCCCAACCCATATATTGGTATCATAGATGTCTCCCTTCCCGGCCTGCATGACATATGAGGGGGTCGGGAAGTCCTCCCGGAGCGAGCCCGGTAGATCCAGGAGCTGGCATTGAGCAAGGTACAGCCGTGGCCCGTCCTGTGCCTCTGCGGCCGGCGTCGACTGCACCGACCGCGTCCACTGAAGAAACAGGCTCAACGGCCGGTGAGCCCGCTCGAAGACGATTCCATCCCGTCCGCCGGGTATAGTCAGCTCCAATGGCACGTAGCAGTCGCCATGCTGCTCGAGGTAGGCGTAATTGAGGCCGGGATTGGACGCCGGTGCGGAGGAGGCAGCACCAGGCGGAGGAGGAGGAAGAGGAGTTGGAGGAGGGTCGAACCACCGGGAGACAGCGCGGTAGTTTCGGAAAAGGCCTCGAGGCAGGACGACCGGCCGCTGGGCCTTGAAGCAGGACTCACGGAAGAGCGCAACGCAGTCCGTGGCCAGCGTGTCGAGGGCGAGATACCGAAGCGCAGCAGAGCCCGTCATCGCCGCAGCAAAGGGGAGGAAGAAGAGGAGGAGGAGGAGGAGGAGGAGATACGCAGCCACCCAGCGCCGCCAGCTCCTGACGATCACGACCGCACACCAGGACTCCGTGCTCTGTGCAATTGGTATAACAAGGCATCAGCAGCACCAGCACCAGCACCAGCAGCAGGGGAGCGAGGAGCTGAAGAAGGTTGCTCGGGTCTGCGGACGAGCAGCAGCGCAGCGACGAATAGCTCGAGCCCCGGCAGCTCCAGCCAAGCGACTAAGGGACGCCCCTCGCTCGCCGGGAGGACTCTGCCAGCCCATCGCACTTTTCCCCTTTGCTGCTTAAGGCGAGCGCCGAGCTGCCATCACTAGACGCTACCCCAGATTGCTGCTGCTGCTCTCTTTCTCTCTGTCCGGCCAGCGAGACGGACGGACTGGCGACTGACACGGACGACTGACGCATCGGACCGGACTCGCTGCATGGCCAGCCCTGGGATGCGCTGGGCCTACCTAACTAACTAACTAGCCTGTCGACGCGAGAAGCAGCCAGGGACAAGGAAGAGAAGACGCTCGCACGATGTCCTCGAGATCTCCTACCGACGGCCAGACGCCCACGGCGACGACGGACGATGGGAAGCGCAAGGCAGAGCCTGCCACGGGCACGCAGACGCGGGCGAAGAGGAACAGGTACATCTCGCTAGCATGGTACGTCTTGATCCAGTGTATTTGGCCTTGGTCAAGTAGTTAGTTATTAACCTGGTGGTGAAGCAACGAGTGCAAGAGGCGCAAGATCAAGTGCAACGGCCAAGTACCCTGCCAGCGCTGCGGACATCTATCTCTCGAGTGTACTTTTTATATCTGCCCTCTCAGAGCCGGTTTTCAGTCTACGGAAGAGACGGGAGGGATGCTAACGGGCTGCAGGTCTCTATTCGCCGAACTGCTGTCAAAGCAATTTCAAGGACTCCGAGTAGGTTACTCTTTTTTTTTTTATTGTCCCCCTTTCCTGGTGAGATTGCCGTTGAACTTCACCTGATACTTACGTCCTCGGTGCTGTAGGGAGTTCCGGTCCATGAAAGATCGTATCGAGCGGCTTCAGGAACAGGTCAACACCCTGTTTGAGAGCATCAATGGCCTCCATCGACAGACCGAGTCGCCCGCGGTGGACAACACCTCCCAGCTAAGCCGGGAAGCGTCGAGGTCGATATCCTGGCACCAGCCCACGTTCGAGACACAGAATATCCCTATACCAAAGCCAAGGACGAAACATCTCCGCTTCTATGGGCCTACCAGCACCGCGTTCAACTTCGCCGTGGCCAAATCCAGTCTCCAGACCATGGGCATCACCCATATAGATGACGGCTCGCAGGAGATATACAATGCACAAGACGCCACGCCCACACAGACACCACCGTACCATTCGTCTGCGCTATATGCGAACTCTCTAACGTCAAACAAGGACCCGTTGTTCGCGATCAAGCGGGAGGAGGCCATTCGGCTGTGTAGAGTGTACGAGGATGAGATAGGGCAGATGTACCCCATGTTCGACGTGGAAAAGATGATCACGCAGACAAACCTCCTTTTCGCCTTCCTAGAAGCTGCGGACCGGAATGTCTGTACGGGACGGTCCAGGACCAGTGCTGATTGCCTGAATGACGACGATACTGCGATCCTGAAGATTGTGCTGGCCATCACCCTTCTCCTTGAAGGCAACGGACAGAGCGAGCTAGGCACTCAGCTGTACATCAGTATCAAAGACAAGATAGAGACCAACCTTTGGGAGCAGGGAGACCTGAAGATGATCAAGCTTCTTGCCCTTGTCGTTAGTATTCTCTTTTCCCCCCCTTTTTTTTAAATGCGCTATATCGCCCCCTCCCATTCTAATTAGCTCTCAAACGCAGGCTACCTATCACTTTCACACGGACGATGAGGTCCTGGCGTACCGTATGGTTGGACTTGCTGCTAGGATGTGCATTGAAATGGGACTACATCGACGGGATGCCGTCTTGAAGACGTTCCACTCCCCGGAGGATATCACTACCGTTTATCGAATCTTTTGGTCTGTATACACCTTGGACAAACGATGGGCGTTTGGAACCGGCCTTCCCTTTGTTATACAGGATGAAGATATTGATCCATGCTTACCCGAACCAGTGAGTTAAACTGTCCTTTTTTCTCGCCCCTACGAGTAAGTCAATCCGAGTGTCTAACTGTAAAATAACCCGATCAAGGACGAGGGTGTCCCTTACTTAAGGGCCATGGTTCATTACTGCCGTATAGCATCCAAAGTATGGTACTCTGGCTTTGGGTCAAAGGCCGACCTGACCGTCAAAAAGGACAGGATGGGCTACCTTGACTATCAGATTGTCGAGTGGATGAAACACATCCCAGATCCCCTCAACTTTTATTCAGTTGATAACTCCCGCAATTCAGAAGGCGTCAACCGTAGTATACAGAGGCTACGCTACGTTTTATATATCCGAGGAAACCATATGAGGATACTTATATACCGACCAGTGTTGCACTCTGCCACTAGCATCATCGAGAATATGGCATATGCTCAGACAGTGGTGGAAATTGCAAAGGATACCATTCGCGTTTTGAGTGAACTCAACCGGACAACCGACATCTACCGTTCACAGCAGATCCTCTTCAACTATTTCCTTGTTGGAGCTCTTGTCGTTCTCTTCCTTGCTATATCTCACGCCCCCGTCAAGTTCAACCGCCAGCTAACGGAAGAATTCCACATGGCTCTCAACCTTGTCAAGGGATTCAGCACCAAGTCTTACATATCTAAGCGGCTATGGAAAATGATCAAGGGCCTGCGTGAAGTCGGGGAAAGGCTCGGACTGCTACCCCATACTCTACCTACAGAGTCGGCAGACCCCCATTCCACAGCGGCTGTAGCCATGGCCGGGCTTGCAGGGCATTCGGTTGATGGGATCTCACCTTACGGAACGCACCAACACACGAACGGAGAACTAGGGAGCAGCCCGATGAACGGTGTACAAATGAGCAACGAGCTTACTTATCTGTTTGAAGCGATTGAAAATTATAATGGGTACATCACAACGGCTTCGGCACCCGATGGGATGAACGGTGGAGGCTTTGCTGGCACTGAGCATACTTTGCCCAGCGCCGGAGAGGCGCTACCCGTACTGGGCAACGAAGGAGAGTTTTCGAGGATTATACAGGACCTCTTCTGATGACCTGACAGGTGGAAGGACCTTCTCATTTTTGTGTTGATTACGTTTAGGTGTATACATCTCACTGCCACATAGAAGACGGCAAAAAAAAAAAAAAAAAGGAAAAGGAAAAAAAAAGAAACCTACCCTCAATATTACTAGGCCTTAATGCACATCCCCCACCTTTGCTCTCTACTATATCTACCTATGTCCTCCTATATCTACCGGTATCGCAGTATATCAATATCAATATCAAATATCAATATCAAATGTCAATAAGAATGGTCTATACTTCTTCTGCTTCTGCTTCGGGTGCTTACTCATCACATCACATGACGACCCAGACCTTCGAAAAGCGAAAACAAAAAGTTGAAAGGAAAAACATCAAGAAATCGATCAATCAGCGAGGAATTCGTGAAGCCGACGCTCTGCTTCCTCTCTCGCGACGGGACGTTCGACCGTTGTTGCCGCGAATCTGCTGTGCCGTGGACCTCCAGGCCGCCTGTCTCTCCCTACCACACGCTGTCGCATCGGCCACAGACAGCATCGAGATAGATCCCTGTCGCAACCAGCTCAACCGCCTGTTATCGATAGTTACCACAAATAAGCCTCCATTTATCCCACCATCCTTTACGAGTTCGGCCTCTGTCCGTCTTCCCGGTGCCGGAACATTGTTCTATATAGCTTCGCTTGCAAGTAAGGGGCCCGGCGACCACGCTCTCCTTGCGACTTGCAATCGGAAAAACGGACCTGACGGTGGGGGGGACCAAAAAGACACCCAGACCGCGTGCCCAAAGAAAGGTGTTTTTTGCGAAGATCAGCACAAAGTCACTCCCCTATCGCTCTGCATGATGATGGTCGTTTCTCCCTAGAGCTTTCGTTGTGACCTTTACATCCCTTCTCACGCAGCAGCCATTACCCTGAAATCCCACCTTCGCGTGCAAGGAACAACCGCTCTCAGTTTGAATAATAATAATAATACTACTACTACTACTACTACATCACCTCCGCAACATCCGGCCACCCCTTCTCACAACTACTCAATACGTCTATCAAATAGGTATCCTTTGACCCTTAACCTCTACGGCCATCTTTTTAAAACCGCGTTTACTACCATGTCTTTAATATCGGACGGGGCGGGAGAGACATGGATCTCGTCATACTGCTCATTAATGGGCCATGAATATTTTGCAGAGGTCTCCGAAGAATTCATCGAAGACGACTTCAACCTGACCGGACTGGGAGCTCTAGTACCACGATATAAGGAGGCTTTAGAGCTTATTTTGGATGTGGAGCCTGATTCGGACGAGGACGATGAAGAGGACGAAGACGAATATGAGGAGGACGAGGATATCGTCCTGGGAGATGAACGGTCTCCAGACTACAAGAAGTCTGAGAGGAGACACAATCGTGTTGCAAGCGACTTGAGCGTTATCGAAAGCTCCGGGGAACTGCTATACGGGCTGATCCATCAACGCTACATAACGTCTCGGCAGGGGATGCAGCAGATGTTCGAAAAATACCAGCTGCAGCATTTTGGATCCTGTCCACGAGTCCTGTGCGGCGGGTGCAAGGTTCTACCAGTTGGCCGTTCAGATATTCCTGGCAGAGACACAGTGAAGCTATACTGCCCCAGCTGTCAGGATATCTACACTCCTCCCAACAGCAGGTTCCAGTCCGTTGACGGAGCCTTTTTTGGCACAACTTTCGGGTGTTTATTTTTCATGACCTTTCCAGAGCTTGATGTTGCAGCCAAGGCGGAGTCTGGTGCCAGTGCTTTGGCTGGAGGAGCCAATGCAAGACGTACATCTCTCAACAGCCCATCAGGGTCCACCATTTCACAGCCTCCAAACCAACCGATCCAACTCAATGGTTTTAATGTATCCAACATCGCCCCAGGCCTAGGTGCTGGCAAAATATACGAGCCCCGGATATACGGGTTTAAAGTGTCAGAGCGTGCCAAATCTGGACCAAGGATGAAGTGGCTGAGGATGAAACCAGAAGATATCAACGAACTGGACGAAACGACAATATACCATTCTGGGCACACAGGAAATGGTCAGGGCTGTGACGAAGATGAAGAAGACCAAGCAGATAGAGACGCAACCCTGAACGTCATCAACCAACGTAAGAAGGCACCAATCCGTCGACGGAGGGTAGTCGCACCGAATGGCACGGATCCGATGGACACGAACGGAGACAAGGCGAGTAAATAGAAGTAAGTTTATTTTCCCTTGGAGCATCCTTTTATTGCTTGTTATTATCATCAGCATAATACTACCCTCTTTAACATGGACTCCATGCTAACTTTTATTTTTACAGGCAGAAATATCCCCTGGCCTACTCTTGGCGAATCATCACCGTTTGAACCCGTTCCCTTTGTGGAGACTGGCAGTTGCTTATTTTTCATCACTTCCAATTTTATTTGATACGCGTTCACGCATTGAGAGAGGAGTTACATGTGTTCAATGCTGCTTTCATGACCATGTCAAATATGCACGATATAGGACAGGTGAATATATCAAGAGACGGGAAGGGGAAAAAAAAAAAAGAAAAAGAAAAAGAAAAAAAGGAAATATAGTACTCCATACAAGCATGTAATTGCAGACGAGGCCGTCAGCTCGCCTACATCTTTTATCTTCCACTAACTACTCTCCCTATCCTTCCACTTAATCTATCGACAATCGCCTCTGTCCCTAGAGACGGCCCGCCTTCTCCACACGCCAGTCCAAGCTGGCTCTCTGACTTTGCTTCTTTAAATAGTGCACACCACGAACGAAATGAGCTAAATCTTCGGATATGCAGCAATGCTGGAGCTACTTACGAATCGGCTTATAGCCTAGACCGGAGTCACGATCGTGTGTCCGCTGGTTGGCTGGCTGTACCAATCTCCCTTCTGCTTCTTATCCCAGCCCCTTAGGAGGCAACGCGCCAGCAAGAACAAGTACATCGACCAAAATCGACGCCCTGTGTATCCCGTCCAGTCATAGTATTAATATTTCTCCGACTCGGGATAGAGTTCTGCAAGAGAGAGTCGACGTCTGCCTGTATGTTCCACAGCTCGTGAAACGACCAAATGCGAGGTCGAAGAGCAAGGGTGCTGTAGACTGAAAAAAATAATAAAAAGCAGAAAATAAAAATAAAATAAAATAAAAAAATAATAATAATAAAACGAGAAAAGATCACTCAGGAGAAAAGGCCTTGACTGTGGAAAAAGCCTCCGCCGTAATGTTATACATGCATCTCCGTTTAATGCTGGATGCCGGCCAGGGCGGTTGGGGAAACGAGGAATTGCGGCTTACAGCAAGGCATCCTGCTTGGATGGTTGGTGGTTGGGGAGATGAGGCTGGTTTTTGGTGATTTAGGCACGCCTGAGGAAAAGGCTGCCAGCTTTTGCTACCCCGTATTTATTGATATTAAACCTACCGTCAAGGTGGCTCAGCACCGCAATACAGCTGTTCGTCCTGATATGAGGCCACGAGCAAGTGGTAATTAGTTAGTTAGTTTCATGCATATAGTTACATGGAAACTAACTAGTTAGCACAGCTTGGGGGCAAGCTAACCTATCCAGACGGCCAGCAGGAGCATTCTGTAGACCAGCCAGCTGGTTGATACACGAGTTAACTGCCCCGGGCGTCCAGTTAACTAACTAGCCAACTAGTTAACCAAATGACTAGCCGCCTGGTTAACTGTAGTTAGTTAACTGGTCGATGGCTGAATAACTAACTGGACAGCCAGCCAGATCTCTGGACCCTGCAACAGTTCCAGCGCATGTCCGCGGATCTTCTGAGGGAGATATCAGCCTCTATACCCATTCCGGCTGGCCATGGATAGGACAAGGCTTCTCTCTTGGTTCGCCTTCTTGGTCATGATTGACTCGGGGCGGTCTTCCCGTTGAGCAGGATGTTCAGCCTTCCGGCTAACCTTTCTCCTTTTTTTTTTTTTTATTTTGCTCGACCAGGGTGCTCCGTATACATCTGCTTGATGCCTCTAGATCTATATATAGGATCGCCATTGATCATCTGGAGTCGGCCCATATGTACGTGTGTAGGCATATATATTCCTTGGCCCATCCTCTGTCTCATCATCCTATAAAGACAAATATTCACAATTGCTATTCCTCCATACATTACTTGTTCACATCGCCCCAAGCATCATCGTCCAGTGGCCTAAATTGTCAGCCAGCCGGGTACAGGCCCAGATAACCAACTAGCTACTAAAAGAACGGCCGTTCAGCGTTGGGATACCACCATGGCCGACTACCAAAACAACCAACCACCTCACTGCCAGGAATCATATGTATCAAAGTTCTCCGTCAGAAGTGCATTTAGTCCCCATGCTCACCCGAATGAGGATTGGACAAAGATATCCGATCTGGCGGAGAGACGTCGGATCCAGAACAGAATCGCTCAACGGAATTACCGTGAGACCTCTTTCTTCTGTCAACATCAACACATTTGATTCGGATAACTGGGTTGGTTTGCTAACGGGCCTAACTACAGGCAAGAAGCTAAAGAAGAGGCAAGAGGACCAGCTCAGGCAGACAACCTCTTCTCCCGAACACTCGCCTGACGAGAGCAGCTCGGTCAGGGATGAACCCTACGCAGCTGAATCGGAGAGCATCGAACAACACACAGCCCGGTCACTGAAGCCTGTTCTACGGCCGAGACTGTCGTCAAGCTCGCCCCCTACCAACTTTCAACTGACGCAGGAATCACCACCACCTCTCTATTCTCAGTCGTATGAAAGCGTCAGCTCTATATCCTCGGCTCCCATGGTCACGTATTCTCCCTATAGCACGCATTCAGATGGATCTATATCTGCGTCATACTCCTGTGCTCCTCTACCAGGGGTAATACCGGATATCTATGGTGGCCAGGGCCAGCGGCTGGGGTTCGATGGTCCAGAGCCTTCAATATCTCCCCCATACTTTGTATCCCCCAGACCAGAAAGATACTGCGGCATTGATGTTGATTACCTTACCTCGTCCGATTTGGCAGTCACTTCCACCGCAACGATCGCGGCGACCATGCCTCCATACATGAAGATGTCGGACCCGATGTACCATTACGACTACTCAGACCTGTACCCAATTTCTACCGCTCCGGGGAGCAGCTCAACGTCGCAACGATACTAAGTCTTTTGAGGATCACTGGTATCAATCACTTTTTAATGCCGTCATGATCAGCCTTGTTGTTAAAGTTAAAGTCCCCTCCCTTTTTTTAACGGATTGGTTCATCGGTGTCTACCAGGCAGAGAGCTGCTGGCCACCATGGAGATATGTTCTTTTCCTCAATTATTCTTTTTTTTTTGTCTCCATCTTTGCCCAGCTTGTACATAGTTACATATCCCCAGTATAGAAGAAGTTAGTTCGCATTGAAACTCTGTCTCCGGCCCATACGCAGCGATCACGAGGATCAACCTTCGGTTCAAGGAACTCAGCAGCCAAGCAGCTCACTAGATCATGTCGTTGTATTGATACCCGAAAGCTAAAAGTTGAGCGCGGGCCGATATGTACCACCAACTAGGAACAGTATCCGGCGGGGAGAACTGGCTTTTTTTGCGAACACCAAGGCTAAGTAAGCATTGCGGTCCAGATTCAAGCTAATTAAAGCTGTAGCCAAGATGGAATGATGCAGACGAAGGGTTCAGGATACAGGATGTTTGGTGATTGAAACGCCACAAAGGCGCAATTTTTGAAAGATTGGCACGTAACCACTCATTCAATACCACCCTCCAACGTCATCGGGACCATCGTCACTTGGAGGTAACTAAAACTACCTTACGGCGTCCACAGCTTAACTGCCAGCCCGGAAAAAAAAAAGGGTGCTCGAGCTGCTTCATGGGTGGCATTGGCCCAGCAAAGCCAGCACTTCCCCGAAGCAGACGCCAGTACCTCCTGCTCCTTGCTTGACTCCAGCAGCAACACCGGCATCCTCCCCCCAAGGTGAGCTTGTAAATGCACTATTTTAGTCTCATGTGATTCAATCCAGGTGGTTCGTGCTGACTAGGAACTATCAGGGATGTTCCAAGTACCCTGGAGTTGGTTTGCATGACTTTCTCGTATATATAGTCGCCTCGACCTTACAAGCCATGAAAGCTCCCACTGAAAGCCGAAGGCTTGGAGTATTATGGGGTGATTTGAAGAAATGAAAACTGCAGACGGGGATTATGTCCGGTTGGCCTAGCCTAGGTCCGATATGATAGCGCGGTTGTATCGAGGTTGAAGCGAAGGGTTCCCTTGCAGCAATCGTCACTTCAATTCGACCAGACATGATAGCGAAGAGTGAATTATGAGTTTGAGAATACGAAACCTGGCTCCTCCAGTTCCGCCCTTGTACTCCATACATGGTTGAGGTACCAATATTTGACTTTGATGGGTTTTACCTCGTTATGGAAACTTGAAACTTCACTCAGATGGAGATGCGGTGAGATCCCCCTCCTTGCATCTGAGGTACCCGCTAGCGAGCTCTTTCCATTGAATCCCGCTCCATCAGGCATTATAGAAAACAGGGGTGCGGAACCAGTTGACCCATCGGACGCAACACGTATGCCTGTCCTGAGAACGCCGTGACTTATCGACAACCAGATATTCCTTCCGCGTTTCATCGGCTCCCTTCCACAGTGTGACAGGCGTCTGATGTGCACACAGCCAGGAACATCGTATTCAAAGTGCACAGCATAACCAGACTAACCGTCAAAACACTGGTTACTGAGTCACTGACTTACGCTCAGATTGGGTGAGCATGGTTCACCGCGCATGAATGGTGAGTGTTTTCAGCAGAGTTGGTCGTGACAATAGCATTTTTATGCATATCTTTTAATTTATCTAAAAATAGACCTGGAGCCGCCTGGTTGGTTAACTCTTTTCTCGTCATGACTAACTAACTAACTGTTGGTTGGAGCAGAGTCAGGATGCTAAAAATAACAACACATCCCCCGGAAACCTTGGCGCGCTAAGTCAACCAGTCAGCCATTCATAGGCGTCGGCTTCCGGCCTGCTACAGATCTCATCTTCAGGGATGGCCAGCGACAGGCCACTCAGGTTGCAGGCAAAAAGCGCCAACGTGGCAGACTTGTTCGTATACTTGTCCAGTATCCTTGGATAACACACCGAGGGCTCCGTAGAGTTTTTTTTGGAGGGTCGTCAAGAATTTAACCTGAACCCCCCACGCGCAAGACAACAAAACTGACCCCGAACGGCCTGTTGCTTAGAGCTTCGTCTCGTTAAGGAGTGTGAGCTTCGGAAACTCCATTGGGAACGACCACGGATAATATATTGCAATTGCAAACTTGACTGACAGGGACCAAATGATTGTAAGCGTACTGCTGTGTTATTCGTTAGACTATTTTTATCGACTGTCTATCTGTACCGACTGGCTGTAACTGAGTCTGAAATATCCCTCCCGTAAAGCAACAAGAAATCAAATCGCCTAACTGCTCAAATATCTATCCCATCTGTCTATATGACGGGAAATCTATCAGCAATACGCCATAGCTCATAAGAAAGAACGAGAAAAGAAGAAAGCACGCTAAGCCGCGGATCTTATTCCCCGCTCAAAGGTGACAGGCACTGGTAGCCGTAGCCTAGAGGAGGCTTTTTACACTTTGACACTACAATCGTATGAGTTAGTTTCATCGTCAAGAGTCTAAGGGGAAGGGTTTCAGGGATATAAGTTACCTCCATTCGTGCTCAACCTCACCATACTGGATTTCCTCAATCCAGTTCTTCATCTCAAGAGCGACCTGGCCAGCCTCCTCATTCGGCTTCAAGCCACACTCGATCTTTTGTCCTTTCCAGCTGATATCGCGGACAGGGCTGACAATAGCAGCGGTGCCAGCACCGAAAACCTCAATGAGTCTGCCATCCTTTGCTGCCTGAGAAATCTCCTTCATGGTGACTTTGCGCTCAGACACACCCCACCCTCTTGGGACAAGTCTCTCCCTTGCCAAAGCCAGGACAGAGTCTCTGGTCACACCTTCGAGGATAGTTCCATCCAATGGAGGGGTCAAAAGCTCGCTTTTGCCAGTTTCCTTGTTCTTCATGGCGATGAACAAATTCATAGTACCGACTTCGGTGACATACTCTTCCTCACCGAAGAGCCAGAGATTCTGCTGGAAGCCACGAGTTCCAGCTTCCATCTGTGGGACAATGCAAGGGGCATAGTTTGCACCCAGTTTCTTGTCACCGACACCACCTGGCCATGCACGAACAGCATAATCAGTGGCTTCAAGAGAAACTGCCTTGAAGCCGGTGGGGTAGTACGGACCAACAGGGCTGGCAATTACAAAGAGAAGAGCGGAACCGGGAGCAGCAACTCCGAGAGACTCCTGCGTTCCAATAACGGTTGGCCTCAGGTAGAGAGAGTAGCCCCGCTCGCTGGCAGAGTGACCAGGTTAGCAAGGAAACCATACATAGGGCGTGGAAACTCAAAAGTTAAAAAAAAAATAGACGTAACGGCACTCAAACAAAAAAAAAAAAAATAAAAAAATAAAAAAATACCTTGGGATGAATCTGCCATCCAGCTTGACAAGGTCACCGATGAGTTTCGTCATGATTTCGGGGTCAAAGGTTGGGAGTGCAATGCGCTGGGTTGACTTGTTCAGTCTGGCCATGTTTTTGTCAGGTCTGAACAAGCGAATAGAGCCATCTTTCGCTTTATAGGCCTTCATACCCTCAAAGCACTCAAACGCATAATGAAAGACAGAGGCGGATGGAGCCAGACTCAAATTCTGGTATGGCATGATATTTGGAGCAAGCCATCCATCTTTGGTGTTCCATTTCACCTGAAGCATATGATCTAGGGTATGCTGGTCAGTATTGGGTTCAATAACTTATGCCGGATATTACTTCGGCTGGAATTGGGCGAATTACCGGTGAAGGTGGCTCCGAATACCAGGTCCTTGTTCTGCTGCAGCGGCTTGGGAGATTCAGACTTTGTGATAGTGAGCTTTGAGTAGTCAATGCCGGGGAGGCCATCACTGCGCGAGCGGCTGGCACTGTAGTTCCTCTGATATCTGCCGAACCTGGTCGTGACAGGGCTTTTAGGGGTGGTCATTGCGCTGAGAGTTCGGTTTAACGGGACGAATGACTTCATAACTGCAAGGATAAACCAGAATTCACCAGAATCAATCAAAAAGAAGAAGACGGATCTTCGTGGGATTCAATGGTTCATATATGTTCAACAGGAATAAGTGACTCACGTAATCTCGCACGTCTCAGGATGAAATCATTGAGAGGCGAGAGAGCAGGAGAAACGGACGCTTAACCGCGGTCGTTTCGCTTGCGGCCCCCTATGCGCCAATCGGATCACGGGATCGCGGCTTGCTCGCTGGCTGTTGGCCCGGCCGGGTGGGCCTCTCGGCATTTTGTTTTTCCTTCTTCCGGCCGAGACAGCAGAGAGTCACGTGGGTAGTCACGTGGAGGTTTCAGGTTTTGCGAGAGGCCGAAAGGGGAAGATCCGGACGGCGCGGCGGCTGGCGGGCGGCCAGGGAGCATCGCAGACCAGCTTTCACCACCACCGGGCGCGACAGCCTTAGTATACGGAGTATACAGTGCCAGTTTCAGGGGTTTAGGACCAGCGTTCTCGGCACCTATGACCGTTGTTCTGGCCCTATCAATTGACTTTTTGAGGAGTTGTGTTGCCTGGATCATCATCGCGCTAACTAGTTAACTAACTATCGTGTCAAACGTTCAAACTTGCTGCCCAAGGGACCTCACATCATACCCACCCCCATCCCGGACCCAAGAGGTGCGATATCTGATATCTGCTTTGCGGCGCTGGAGTAGATACTCGATGCAGGATACCCAAGGGTTTGATAGCTAGTGATACCAACATGTTCCTGGGGGGCCAGCTTTACTTGATGCGACATTCAGCGTGAATCACCATTTGACCATTCACCATGTTCTCGTCAGCTTTGAAGTCGTTCTCATCGAACATATCTAATAACTACCAGTACTCGCCCAATCCCTCGTTTATTTCTGGTCCTTGGAAGGTCCATGATGGCAAGAACAAGAACTCTGGAAAAGCTGTCTCCATATTCATATTTGACCGGAAATCCCTGGATCCTCGGGCTGGAGGGTTGGTTTCGCGGTCAAACGCTACCTCGCTAAAGAAGGTCCATGAAGAAGTCGTCGAGAGGCTGAAGCGGGAGGCTGCAAACCTTGCCCGCCTGAGACATCCGTCCATTCTTCAGATCATTGAACCGGTGGAAGATACGAGAAATGGCGGCTTGATATTTGCCACAGAAGCGGTCACAGCATCGCTATCTGGCCTTCTACAGGAGAAAACGGACCAGGAACTCTCTAGTCGTGTCGGAGGGAGAGTCAGTCGTCACATGATTGAAGAGGCTGACGGATCAAGAAGGAGGCGGGATTTCGAGATTGACGAACTTGAGATTCAGAAGGGACTTCTTCAGATTGGCAAGGGTCTAGAGTTTCTGCATGAGTCTGCCAAAATCGTGCACGGAAACCTCACCCCCGACGCCATTTACATAAACGCAAAGTCAGATTGGAAGATATCTGGCCTATCCTTTGCCGGGCCTACAAATCCCGATTCACAATCGCCACTACCGTCCCTTGCATTATCGGAAGCCTTGTATTATGACCCCCGGCTGCCCAGGTCTGTACAGCTTGATTTGGACTATACCTCTCCTGACTTTGTTATGGACTCCAATGTCTCTTCGTCGGCGGACCTGTTCTCTCTTGGACTTATAATAGTGGCCCTCTTCAACTCCCCCCATATCTCTCCCTTGAAAACTAATAACTGTACGAACACATATAAAAAACTACTTAGCTCCTCTTCTACTATCCCTTCCCAATCAAATTCCTTTCTCTCTTCGGGACCAATACCAAAGGATCTCTCAAACCATGTCCTGCCAAAGCTTATCACCAGACGACCAGCCCAAAGGATGAATGCCAGTGAATTCCAGCAATCTCAATACTTTGATAATGTTCTGGTTTCCACCATCCGTTTCTTGGACACTTTCCCGGCCAAAACACAAAATGAAAAGTCACAGTTTATGAGGGGACTATCAAGAATTTTGCCGGAGTTTCCAACTTCGGTACTAGAGCGCAAGGTTCTGGGAGCGTTGCTTGAGGAAAGCAAAGATAGAGAATTACTGCCGCTTATTCTTCAAAATGTCTTCAAGATCCTTCTACGGGTCCCGTCAAGCCAAAGACTAGTTCCGGATAAAGTTCTTCCCCGTCTGAAAGAAATATTTCTCCCACCTAGTGGTAAGGGTGCCGTTCAAGAAAGAGATACAAGCAAAGATGCCGGGCTTATGGTTCTCTTGGAGAACACGCAAGTCCTTGTTGACAACTGCTCTGGCAAAGTCTTCAAAGATGGTTCGTCACTCACAACACCAGAATTACCTGTTTTCACTTGACTGACGCTTATCATAGAAGTGGTACCACTGATACTTCTTGGGCTGGATTCACCAACGCACTCATTAGTAGATGCATCTATGAAGTGCCTACCAATAATGCTTCCGGTACTCGATTATACGACGGTCAAAGACTCAATATTTCCCCCCATAGCATCGGTATTTGCCAAAACTAGCAGCCTTGCAATCAAAGTCCGGGGTTTGGAGGCATTTTGTGTTCTCTGTGGTGGTTCATCAAAGCCCAGCAACCAGTCGACGGACGACGACCTTTCAGGAATTATCACAGACACCCAGACAGCAGCCAAGTCAAGCTCCAACTCTATTCTTGACAAATATACCATTCAGGAGAAGCTTATTCCATTGCTAAAGGCAATCAAGACTAAGGAACCAGCAGTAATGATTGCTGCCCTGAATGTCTTCAAGCAGATAGGGCACATAGTCGATATAGAATTCGCAGCACTCGAAGTCCTTCCAATTCTCTGGAGTTTTGCACTAGGTCCGCTTCTCAATGTCCAGCAATTTTCCTCTTTCATGGAGTTTATAAAATCGCTGTCGTCAAAGATTGAGCGAGAACAGACTAAGAAGCTGCAACAACTATCGTCTGGTAGTGATGCAGGAGGGTTTTCCAAGAATTCATCACTCCAAACCGGGAGGATGTCCCCTTTGCATAACGGGGGAGAAGCCGGCAGCGACAAATCCGACTTCGAGCGTCTTGTGTTAGGTAAAAACAAGGCATCATCTCCCTCCATAGACGCTTGGGGTGATTGGGGTGACTCGTCTACCTCGATGGCCCAAACTCCTACAAAGACAGAAACTGTGCCTCAATTCTCATGGTCTAGTGGCAGTACTGCTGCTGCTGCTACCGCACGACAAGGCAACGGCGGGATAGCCAAACCGAACGCAAACATGCGATCAATCACACCCGACACGACTATTAACTCGTTCCCGACGCTGCAGCCAGGTCATAAGAGCAACACTTCATCGCTGTCTTCGATGGCCACCCTCCAGCCTCTCTCCCCCAAAGCTCCTCCGGGCAACGTGATGATGATGGGAAGCAATAACTTCGGTGCGCAGCAGGGTGCTAGCCAGTTGAATCCTTCCGGCACCAACTCCTTTAACATTCCTACCATTGGTGGCAGGCCGGTTAACAGTGGCAGCTTATCATGGCAGACCCAAGGTCAGATGAATGCCACGGCGCCCTTATCTCCGTATACCATCGCTCCGCCTCCTCAGAGCAACAACCAATTCCAACGGAGTCATTCGGCCATCTCGGCCAACACCACGTCTGCCTTTTCTAGTCTAAACTCACCTCCGGCTGTCACCTCCAACCAGCAGCAAAAGCAGGGACTGGATAAGTATGATAGTTTGCTCTAGCACTCGAGCGCATTCAATACCTTTGAGGACATAGCTTTTACGACGACAAATTTACTTGATTAGACAGTTTCATATCTGCTACATGCATCCTCATGTATAGCTAGAACCAGCTCTACTGAAGTTAGCGAGTTAAGTACATAAATAGTTAACTAGTTAAAGAGTGAGTCCATCTATCGATAAGAAAGTCCGTAAGATGTCGTATTTAACAAATATTCAATGAAGCTGCCGGCGGGAAAAAAAAAAAGGTACAGGAAGCCCAGGCTACCGGATTGGCGCGTTAAGTTAATTGTTCACACCGGAAGGTTAGGCCTGATAGTTAACTAGCTTAAGCAGCAAATCGGTACATCGCAACCAAGGCCTCCTTGCATGCCCTCCATGACCCCTCTTCGCCGCAGCTGCAGCAGAGCGTCCAGCGGCTTCTTCTCCCTCGCCCTCCTCCGCAACCACCGTCCGCCTCCAGCTTCAGCTTCAGCGTTACGATCACCGTCAAAGGCTCTCCATCGGCATTTCTCGAGTAGTGGTAGCAAGCTGAACTCCGGAGCTATGGATACCCAGACGAAGCACCAGTACCTGGCCGACTCTCCGCCAACGATTGTGAGGCTTGAGATACGGCCTCACTTTGAGGCTCTGAAGGACGAGAAGCTCAAGAGATACTCTCATTTCATCAGCAGGTGAGCTTGCAGTCGGCTATTCTATATTTCTGACTATTTATTATTTCATTTGTCCCTTTTGCGTAGGCGGAACTGACTAACTAGTTGCTTGCAGGGCTGCTTTCCAGGGAACCAGAATCACTCTCCGTCAAGTCTCCCCCGAATCCGAACCGATATACGACCTTATATTATCTCTCTACAACTCCTGCAAGGGAGACTGGAAGGGGCTGGCTGCGAAGACAAACACAAGCTCTGAGAACCTGCAGTTTTTCCTTGAGTATGCCGCGCAGTTCCTGGGGAACTGTGGAAACTACAAGGGGTTTGGCGACTCCAAGTTTATCCCCAGGATCCCGTCTGATGCTTTCGAGGCTCTGGCTTCGGGCTCGCCGGAGACGAAGAAGCTTTTCGAGCTTGCGTGCAAGACCGGAGGAGGGATATATGAGACTGCGTCGCCAGATCTGATGCATCTGGGATACCCCGAGAAGGGCCAGATGACGACGTATTACCCGGATTCTCCAACGATTACCAAGGAAGAGATCACTTTGATCGGTGATTTCCTAGAGAAAAAGCAGCTTCTACTGGAAAACACGAGACTCAGAAAGACCAAGGAGGGTAACTTTGAGCTGTTGATTGCGTCGGCGGAGACATCGCCGGCTGGCAAGGACAGAGATGTTGGAGATGTTCAGGGATGGGATCTTGAAGGCAAGCTTGCCGGCAAGAAGCTTACGCTTGTGTACGGTGACTATTCCGAGGTCATGAAGAAGATTGCAGAGAGCATCAAGCAGGCCGGCGCGAACTCGGCAAACGAGATACAAAGGAAGATGCACGAGGAGTACTTCAAGTCGTTTACCACCGGGTCGATAGAGGCCTACAAGGAGAGCCAGCGTTACTGGATTCGGGATATCGGCCCCATGGTAGAGTCTGACATTGGCTTTGTCGAGACCTACCGCGACCCTCACGGCGTTCGAGGCGAGTGGGAAGGCTTTGCAGCAATGGTGCGTATCTGCCCAGCGATTGTCCGAATGCACTTCTACGTTTTACTGACTGCTATCGTATGTATGTATGTATGTATAGGTCAACCTGGAGCGGACCAAGGCGTTCAGCAAGCTGGTTGAGAATGCCGAGAAGATGATCCCCAAGCTGCCCTGGGGCAAGGAATTTGAGAAGCAGACCTTCTTGAGTCCCGACTTTACCTCGCTCGAAGTGATGAGCTTTGCAGGCAGCGGCATCCCCGCTGGGATTAACATCCCCAACTACGACGACATCCGCCAGAACCTGGGGTTCAAGAACGTGTCCCTGGGCAACGTGCTGAGCGCAAAGGCACCTAACGAGCCAGTCCCTTTTATCCGCGAGCAGGACCTGAGCCTGTTCCGTGAACACCGCGACGCCGCGTTTGAAGTGCAGGTAGGTATCCACGAGCTGCTCGGCCATGGCACGGGCAAGCTGCTACAGGAGACCAGCCCCGGCAAATACAACTTTGACGTCTCCAACCCGCCGGCGAGTCCGATTGACGGCAAGCCCATCTCGACCTGGTACAAGCCCGGCCAAACCTGGAGCTCCGTCTTTGGATCGATTGCCTCTTCGTACGAGGAGTGCCGGGCCGAGTGCGTGGCCATGGCTCTGGGCTGCGACTTTGGCATCCTGCAGCTGTTTGGCTTTGGCGATGGCAAGGAGGACATCAACGGCGTGGCAGGCGACGTCCTGTACGCCAGCTACCTGCAGATGGCGCGCGCCGGCGTCGTCGCCCTCGAGTTCTGGGACCCCAGCAGCAAGAAATGGGGCCAGGCACACATGCAGGCGCGGTTCAGCATCCTGCGAGTCTTCCTGGAGGCCGGCGACGACTTTGTGCGCCTGGTGCACGCGAAGGACGACCTCTCGGACCTGGAAATCCACCTCGACCGGTCGAAGATCCTCAGCCACGGCCGGCCAGCGGTCGAGCGGTACCTCCAGAAGCTGCATGTGTACAAGAGCACCGCGGACTTTGCGGCCGGCAAGGCGCTCTACGACGAGAGCACCCACGTCGACGACTGGTGGGGGACCAAGGTGCGTCCGGTCGTGCTGCAGAAGAAGGTCCCGCGCAAGGTCTTTGTGCAGGCCAACACCGTCCTGGAGGGCGACCGGGTGGTGCTGAGGGAGTACGAGCCGACGCTGGAGGGCATGATCCAGAGCTACGCCGAGCGCGACGTCTAGCATCTCCAAGGCTGTCTCTGCTGCCTCTGCTGCCTCTGCTGTCTCTGCTGTCTCTGTTGTCCCAAATCACCATCCTCCCATCGCCATCCCAAGGTGTCCCATCAATGTCTCTGCTGCCTCTGCTGCCTCTGCTGTCCATCCCATCACCATCCCATCGCCATCCCATCACCAACTGTCTCTGCCACGCCAACAACGCTTGCTCGACTTGCTCGACTTGCTTTCTCTATTCATCGTCTCTTCCTATTGTCGCGGCTCCTTTTATTGACGGCCCGGAAAAGCAAAAGGGGGCGACAATAGGAGTCCTGCTTAGTAAGCCTATTGACCAGCGAGGCGAAAAATGCATAAAAAGTGTTATTAAGATGCATTTTTGGGCGCTGCAGGGAAGAAGAAGAAGAAGAAGAAGAAGAAGAAGAAAGGGCAGGTTTCTTTTCTATTGATGCAGGCATGTCAATGTGCTAGCCACACAGCTGATAATGCATGCTGGTAGATAATAAATAATAATAAGGGGACCCCATGCCTGTGTGGGCTGCCAACAAAAGGGACTTCTTGTACAGAGTAGCCTGCCTGCCTGCATCTGAATATATTTAATATTGAACACTGCTGGACTGCACAACCTCCCCATCCTCATTGATCCTCTTTATAGCCCTTTGCCATAGCAACAGACTCCGCTTCTCTTCTGCCTGGCCTTATATATATATATATATATATCTTCATCTTCTGTTGTATTCTCTCTTCCTCAGTCTCCTATAGCAACCAACGCTCTACTTTGGGACTGTTGTTATTCCTGCCTCTTCACCAGATATCAAATTACCGAAGCACTGCCAAAAAAGAGGGCAGCAAAAAGAGAGAGAGATAGAGAAAAAGGAGAAAGAAAATGCTACCACCGTCGGATTCCCTTGCCCATCAAAATCTCAAGCTGGCCGAAGTCCTCGCTAGTATTCAAAAGCAGACTGCTGCTGCTGCTGCCGCTGCTACTGCTCCTCCGCCACCATACGCTGCCACTGCAACTACTGCTACACCCGTGCCCAGCAACAACATCACTGCACCCGAGCTGCTAGGGGAATTTGAAGATGACGAGGAAGACGATAACTCGTCTTTGGCCCCCATTGTCATCAGGATTGATACCTCCATCTCCATCGACGGGCAGAATAACACCGTCACTATCCCTTCATCTTCCGAAGACAGTCACTCAGATGCTCAGAGCCCAGTCTCCTCAATACAACAGCTACAGCAACTGCAGCAGCGTCGACAGGCCAAGTCGGCACAGCTGGCGTCGGCTATCATCTCAGCTTTGAAATCCGCCGGTGCCCTGGATGACCGGGAGACGGGCAGACAGCGGCCGATTGAAGTTGACGTCAATGCCGGCATTAGAATTACGGGGAATTCAAACATGATTTGTCCTGGCGCTCGTAAGAGGAGTGCATCGGACCTGGTTTCGGGAAAGCCGGACAGGAAGCGTCGGGCACAATCTGTATGTTTTCAACCATTTTCTACTACCCTATCCTCAGGGATATCCATTAACATACGAGATATAGGAACCCCTAGATACCCCTGAGAGGAAACGAGTACATCCTAGCAAGGAGTCAGCTGGTCCCTGAATTGTCTCGTTTTCTTTTTCTTTTTTTTTCTTCGCTCCTTTTTTATATCAATGGAGCAGTCTGATCCGACCATGGCTTCAGTCTACGTCTACATCCAAGTAAGCCCAAACGAAGCCATTGTCAATACGGACCAGATTTGGTGTCATGATAATTGATGACGGATTCGGAATAGGGTAGGTTATTCTTTCTTTCATTCTGTGTGACACTGTTGTTTGCTTCGGTATCTTTGGTCTAACATATTGAATAGCAGGCCATTTGACGAGCCTCCATTTGCTTGCTTTCTTTTATGTCACCCTGTTTCCCAATCCCGCTATTCACTTACCGTGCAAAAGCGCTGAGCAAACTGAGATGCCTTTGATTTGACATAGAGATCACCCCATGCGAGTTTCACGGCCTTGTTTTAACTGACGACGGGAATGTATTACTACTATTACTGCTGCTTTCATTCTGACGAGGAGTTGTACGGGAGGGTTATGTTAGACATAGGTGGCCTTTAGAACTAGCTTGTACTTTTTTTTTATCAATACTCGTTACCTGCATGCTCGCTTGCTATTGTCCAAAACCCCTCTTAAGCTTATATGTTGGATCTATCCCAGAGCCATGGATAGCGGCCCATCCATCGCGCGACTTGGTTCTACGTTGGCTAGCTAGAAAGTTAACTAGTTGCTTGACGGTTTCCTCGGAACCAGCCAGCGGCCAGTTAAAGGTACTTGGTTGCATCAATATCTAGATAGTTTTTTCCCCACGGCTTTCCGCTCTGCCTGGCTGCTTACCGATGCCTGGTTCTTCTCGTGGAGATCAACGAGCGAGCATCTATAACAAATTAGTTAGGAGACCCCGGTTCCATCATTGCCAGGTCGCTGGCCAGTTTTTATACTGGAGAACATCCCAGGGAACGTCAGTCGCCACGCAAAGTGACGTCAAGTCAATGCATCAAATGGTCCATCAAATATAAAAGGGAGCGATGTCTACGTAGGATAGAACAGATAGAATAGAATCATCACATTTATCTTCGTTCCCCTTGGTATATCTTGAGCGAGTCTCATCTACAACCAGTTAACTACCGGCTACAATTCTCTAGATATCAAAAATGTCCGAAGACATCCGTCATCCAGCCGGAGAATTCCAACCATCGAAGCCTCGCGAGGAACACCCAGGTGGCCCAAAGGTATTTGGTTTTAATCCTACTGTTCACTATGCACTTGTATAATCGACCAATATTCTAAACTTCTACTGCAACCAGCATAAACCTGGGGTCAAGGCATCTCCAGCAGACAATGTACCGGAGTCTCACGCCCAAGCTGTCCCTGTAGGCACTGCTCCCCGTGAGAATTTATTCCAGCCCCGGCCGAATGTGGAGGACATGGGTGGTTATGACGAAGGTGGTGCATCTGCCAGTTCGACTTTGATGGGAGCTACCTCTGCGGACGTGGATAAGGGGATGGGAAAGCCATTGCAGGGTGAGACCAAGACCGAGATGAGACATGGAGGTGAACATCATCGGAAGCATCCAGGCTCGGGACTGGAAGGAGTGGGTGCAAACACTGCCAGGACTGAGACAGAGATGAATAGGCTGCAGAGGGGGTGAGTTGATGGCTAGGGGGCTGACCTGACCTGGCCGACGGCAGGGGACAACTTGGTAGTTGGCATATAGTTAATTAAATGAATGCAATACATTACTCACGAGGTTTGATATTCGCTATCTCCACGCAAGGTCCCTTTACTCCTTACGAACACCCCAAACAAATACATTGAAAGAACAGGAAGGACGAAAAAAAAGGGGGGGGGGGGGATCTGAATTAAGAAGAGAAAGCAAAGACGGAGCCAGCTTGCGCCTTTTTGTACCGTATCCTTCTGTAGCCGGCAAATGCATAACCGTGTTCCCATAATACATCGATAAGGAGAGAAGGAAAAGAAAGAAAAAGAAAAAGGGGAGAACTTAGAAGAAAGGGAATTCGGTCGATAGTTTCTGTAGGGACTTTCCAATAAACCAGCAAACAAAGAGGATATTCGCCAACGATGCATTAAAGGATGGCGACAATAGCAGAGGAACATGATAGAATGGTCATTTGTTGACTTTGTCAGCTGGGATAGATGGGGGGTATTCTAGGCCGTGGGCTTGGTTTGGGTATATATTTCTTGATCTTCTGCTATCAGGTAGACAGTGGCAATAAAAATCAATAGATACAGAGAGCGTTCGGAGGCCCTTAGCGTATGATTGAATGGTCAACATAATGCAGTCCTCTCTGCCATTCTGGTAGTTGCTTGTTGCATTCGTACTGGTATCCACAGTTGTGACAGAGGGTCTAGTTGAAAGTGTTGTTAGCCCTGAACTGGTACCAATGGTTATTTGGCGTATATATAAAAAAAAAAAAAAAAAAGAGGAAAGACCTACCCTGGGTCCTGCTGGCCCATCTCGCACAGCCCACACTGCAGAGCCCCAGACAAGGCAATTTGAGCAGCGCCACGCTTGTCTCTCCCAGTCAGCCAGGGTCCCTCCTCCACCTCCATAGCCAGCTGCTGCTCCAGTGTCTGGTGTGCCTCTGCCCGCAGGAGTACCACTTCGACCAGTTGGACTGGGACTACGAAGGCGACGTTTCCTCTTACTTCTCTCTCCACGGCCCATGGGGGTCTCGGTACCGTCTGGGACATCGAAATAGCCACCGGAGCCTTGTCGGGACAGCTCCGGTGCCGATGCAGCAACTGCACCTGTTGACGAAAACCTAGCCGTCTCTCGTCGAAGCCTTCTGATCTGACGTTCTCGGTCACCTTCTCTCTTCTCAATCTCTTCTTTGGACAGAGTCTCAATCCTAGTTTCCCATTCGTCTCCTAAGGTGTCAGGGTCATATCGCCAGCCAGCTTCTTGGCCGTTTGCAGCTTGATTGTCGATTTCTGCCCCTAGACCACCATGGCCACTGAGAAGTGCGCCGCTCTCGCAGGCCTCTTTCTTCAGTTTCAAAACAGCTTCGTAAATCCCGTGGGCTATTGAGCTCACCCACTCTGGCCCAAGGCCAAGGTCTGCACATGTCACCTTTGAAAACTGTTCAGCCATCCCTCTTGAATGCAAAAGAGACCACTCAAATTTATCACTGTATAGCTTATTGTGGAGATTTATGTTGAGAACGACAATGCATCTATATGCATCGTCCGGGTCATATGGAGAGTCGGCCTCAGATGGATTCACTACCGCACTCCCATTCTGCTGTCCGGATTTTATGGTATCTGAAGGCGCGGCAGGGGTCGCCGGAGTAGTTTGCATTGGTGTGATGGGCCGTTCTGCAGTGACAGTCACCTTTGGCGCAGTATCTACCTTTTTCGGCATGGTCGCTTCGGTTTGGAAAAGAGGGTGCATAGCAACGCCAGCATACTCCTCCAGCTGCTGGCGGATCTGGTTACATATCGCCAAAGCTGTTGATTGTGGGTTTGGAAGGTCTAACTCGCGCACAAATACGGATGCAAATTCCTCTGGCGTCGTTAAGGCTTCGTGCAGGTTCCAGAGAAAACTATCCTTTATTCTATAAGGCGGCGCCGGCTCAGGTTTTCTGTAAGCAGGAAGGGTAGGGTTGATACCAGCTTCCAGGTAGTTTCGCGGCAATGGGAATGGTTCAACAGGTTGAAACGCTGGGATTTCAAGGTCAATCCGGATGGGTATAAGGTTCACCGGTAGTTGCGCCTGAGCCTTCAAATGTCTCTCTCTCCTGTGCAATCAAAAGTTAGCGCTATAAATTCGTCAATGAGAACCAAAAAAGGACGCGACGACTGGAATATGGCGTACCCTGCTTTGATAGACTTCCGTACAACCCAGTCTCGGTAGTTGGCCTGGACGTTGACAGGCGTGGATATCTCCTTGCCTAGCTTCTCCCCCGCGGGCCCCAGGTAGGGAGTTATTTCATCTCGTCGTAAACTGCGCAACCCTGTGGGCCGTCGGGGGCCCTCGCTGTCCTCGAAGTCATCGTCGTCGTAGTCGTTTTCCGCGTAGTTCACCACGACAGTCCCGCGCTTTGTCGTCCGTACTGGCGGGGCGACCGGCGCAGTAGGCAAAACAGGCGAGATCAGCGAATTGGCATACTGCCGCAGTCGAGGAGCGTAGGAGGTCACATAGCCCAACGGCGGCATCGTGAAGCAATCGTGGGTGGTGCAGGCGTTGGGGATTTCTACCAGAGCAGCTCGATAGACATTGCCAAGAGCCGGCGGCAGCGCTTTTTCGACAGAGACGCGTCTAGGGGGACTCAGGGACGGCCGTCAGAGCGCGCAACACGCTGGCTACAAAGACGCTTGGGAGACGAAAAGGAGGGCAGGGGACAAGACGATGAGAAGCAAAAAGGCAGCAGTCTCTTTTATCTGCTTCATGAAGCCGTTTTTTGCTTCTTCAAGTTTTTGTTGCTTCGTTTTTTTTTTGCTTGAAGGAAAAAAAAGAAACATGAGAGAGGACACGCTAGCCTAAAGAAGTTAGATAGAATTACATAAGCTATCAGATATCAAAAGCATTAAATACAAGGACGAAGAAGGATAAAAGGAATCGAGATGAAGGCGACGAAGACGAAGACGGAGGCTGGTATCCTTATGTATAGTCGGTGGTCTCTACATACAAGAGGAGGTAGGATGGACAGATGCAACAGGTGGGGGAAAAAGAGGAAAGAAAATGCACAGAGTGACTGTAAGTTGCGCCCTAAAACACCTAAGGATCTGAAACAAATGATCAAAAAAGGGGGGATATGGAAAGGAATAGGAAGAGATAAAAGGTTCAAATTGAGGGAGAGTTAAATGGGGGCAAGGAGGAAGAAAACGGAAGACATAACATAAAATTGGTCTGGGATGATTCTCGTCCAGATGAAAGGAAGGCAGAGTTAGGGCTGTACGGGTACGGGTTGATTATATGCGGAGATAAGACGAAAGATTGAATCTGCTATTTTTCTTTTGCGTTTGCTTTTGATCAACGGAGGCCGATAACACTCTGTGCATTTTGGTCTAGTTAGCCAGTGCGACTTCTCGATATCAAAAAGGGGAGGGCAGAGGCAGATTTGATCAAAACATACCATTTCTAGGGTCCACACTCTCCGGATCCAGACTTTTAGTTTACCTTCTACCCCCTCGACGTTCTCAAGCTCGACACCTTCCCACCAGCATCGCCGAGCTGGTTTTCTCCAGAACAAGAGCAGCTTCTGTGCCATGCCGACAGCATTGCTGTTGGCCATATCGCCTCTGATGTCGGTCCGTAGCTTGGCCAGCGCCAGACTGCATATCACAGCCTTGTTTGGCTCGCCGGCACGATGGCCCCATCTGTCATCATGGTTGAATCCCCTGCACCGGACGCTGTTAGACGAGATGAATAAAAAAAAAATCATTTATCGTAGATATGTAATCTTACCCTGCAGTTAGCATTTCAATGAGATGCTGTTCGGTGGATCCAGGCTCGTCACTTTTCCGTAATCCTGAGAAGATCCCATCCTGCTTGAGTAAGGCACGGCCGGCAGCTCGCTTGATCTCCATCATCTCAGGATGCTCAATCTCCGCAGTTGGAGGGATGGCGTAGAAATCTAGGTCTTCGCGCAGGACGATGATTCCAGCACGATCCTGCAGCATGTCCCGCGCAGGGTTCGGAATGGGATCAGCCGCCTCAACAGTGGGTGATGTAGTTGGAGAAGGTGAAGAAGACGGGATTGACTGAGCAACAGCCCGGAAGAAATCTAGCATGTATTGGAGCGATAGTGGATCATAGTCGACTGGGTATACGTCTCCCTCGTGGAACGAGCCCATGTGTCCATCTGGCAGCAGTCCGTTGGGAAACAGGGACAGGAGAACAAACTCGGGCAATGTAAGAAGCTCGTCGCGGGAGAGAGTGAATCTCATGCCACGCAGATCCAGCGTTATGTGCTCATCTCCGCCGATATCTCCAAGGGAGTTCAGCGGAGGCCCACCAGTCTGCTGCACCTGTGTGATGATACTCGAAGCCCCTCCTGCGGCCGCCATGACGTATGTAAAGGACTGGAGTGGGATAGACCCCTCGGTGTACGGAGGCGGAGGCTCACCGTCGTCCTGACCTTTGCCAGACGACTCGCCCTTGTCTCTAGAAAGCTCGGCCTTGGTCTCAGTGACTACTCGAGGAGTGACTGGTGCTGAGGACGGAGAAGCTTCCTCGAACGGAGGCGCCGGAGCAAAAGTGGGTGGTGAAGATGCCCCTGACTCGGCGACTGAGGGTGAAGAGTTGTTGAACCGGTCAAGGCCGACTTCCTCTTCTTCGTGGTCTGCGCTCGAGTAGAGAGACGAAAACGACGGCGGAAGAGGCGAGAGAGCGCTTGATGATGAAGAAGAACCGGACGGTAGAGAGTGACGAGGGGGAGGGTTGATGCGTGAATTTCTGTTGTTATCCACGGTGCTGAGATCGGGGGGACTTCGCAACTGAGCTGCACCCCTAAAGGCGAGCCTGGAGTTGACTGTGCTGTGTCTGGTAGTAACTGAAAAAAGGGGAGACGGCCCGGGTCTTCAAACTTGCGACCCAGAAGCGTCTTCGTCTTCCTTTCCTGTAGTCTCCTTCGAGCCGGCAGTCCAGCTCAGATCAAGGTATTCGGGGCCGGGTCAGAGTGACAAGAGCAGTCCGTCGTTGTTGGGCGTGCGGGTGGTGATGTTGCTCATCGACCATATGGGGGTGTGGCGCTTAACTACCAACTAGGGGGCGATTAGACCAAGGTCGCTCGATGCAACGGGCTCTTTGAGATAGTAATTAGGCGGCAGAGGCAGGCCAGACACCGGAGAGACCCAACCAGCTCCTCTAGGACGAAGCAGGCAGCTGAAGGGGACGGGAAAGGTGCGTTTTTGCTGGTGGCTTCTGCTGGCTTGTGGTCGCTCTGCGTCCTGCGGTCTGTTTGCGTCTGCGGCGACTGCAGGTCACGTGGTGGTCACTTGCAGGTGGGTATTTTGGGATGGGAGAGAGACGGCCGGAGAGCAGGTAGCGGTAGAGAGAGCCAGAGCGAAACGGGCTGTATGAGCAGTGCCAGGGAGTGCCAGGGAGCGCCAGGGAGTTGCTGCTGGGTTGCTGTAAGGACTTGCAGGAGCACCGAGTTGCTAGTTACCAACATATAAGAGTTAAGAGTTAGCTAGGTGGTTCATGGAAACTGCCGGCGATGCCGCTGGGCCCCCCAGGCAGCTGGAGCTTAGTTGCCTCCCACATGATGATTCCTGCTCCAGCTGCTGCAGTCATCTACACTACCCACCGGTGATGTAACTAATGGGGCAGCGGAAGTTCCAGACCTCAGCAAGGAAACAGTTACTACGGAGTAGGGGAAAGTGAGAAAGAAACAAGTGAATTTCGCTCAGCTGGCTAAGGGGTATTCTATGTAAAAAATGCTAAGATAAAAGGTCTATGGAAGGACATCCCTCCCTCCCTATGTTTCCTATCACACTCCAGTAACTAACTATCCCCAAAAGAGAACTCGCAAGCCAGGGCCTAGCCAAGGAGGTCGATGTCCAAATCAGTGCGGAAGAAACAACCAGGCGGATTGGGTATTCTGTGATCAACAAGCTGGGATTTCCAAAGGAACTTTTGATAAATGGCGTTACGGTCTTCGTCTGCATGCTGCTGATGACTGTCCTCATCTAGGGCTTCTGGTAGGGCACGCATATCAGGAAAATAAGGGCAGTGGTGTTGGGGAAGTCTTAGGGGACTCTCTGGTAGTCAAGCTCCAGGAGAAGTGTCTATTTTTTCAAGTGTTAGAGAAAAACAGAAATGAGCGAGACAGGAGTGTAAAACTTACTGGCCTCACTGTGCTCTGTTGAGTCTAGATCTACAGGAAGGCTCCCGGATAGCTTGCTCTGCTCCGGGTACAAGGGTCCGCCAGGGTGTAAAGGCTGTTGCACCTGAAAGGTCCATTAGTATGGGCGCAAAACGATCGTAGAAAGTCGGGAGAACGTTTCAATTCCAGTACCAGCAGTTAACGAACGTGGTGGCGTGGGTTGGTTCGGGTCGTATTGGGAAAGAAACTATGAGTGAGTACTGACTTTGCGGAACTCGTCACCGTCGACGACAATTTCGCGGTCACGGAGCTGTCTCATCAAAGCAAGGAAGTTGCTCTGTTTGAACTTCTGGCTTTGATCATGGCTCACACGGTCAAGTAGCTCTCCCGCGGTCTTGGACAGTTCATCAGACTCGTTCATTCCTTCTTTAAGCTGGGCGGGTATATTGTCGGAACCGATTCTAATGGTCTCAAGTGGCGCTCGCTCTGGCACCTCTGGTGTCGGTTCTAAATTCTCCTGTTGCCGCGCAGATTCCTGTAACTCAATTTCTGCGCGGGCCTCCGCAAATGCCGCTTCAAAGGCAGAATCGTCAAAGACCTCGGCTGGCTTCGACTGGCTTTGCAAGCTTTCACTAGTGGCCGGTGTATAATTATCTGGTCGAGCAAATCCGGGATTACTCAACATGCCCATTCCAGGTCGGTAACCCATACTCCCCTGGAACATGGAAGATTGTGGGGTTTGCTGTACCCCACGCGCGGGCTCATGGTGACGGCCGGCCAAGTTAGCTTGAAATGTAGGCGTATCAACTTTGGTCTGATGTAGTGGTTGCTGTAACTGCGGTCCGGCAATATGTAGGTTTTGGAAATCAGTAGCCCAGCTGGAAACGTCTGCAGCCGGCTGGGGCGCGAACTGGGGAGGCGGAGGTAGGAAGGTGTTTATATTATTGGGCTGATCTAGCAACGGAGCCGAGTGGCCAGCTTCGAAAGCATTGAACGCTGCATCTAGTTGTCCCTGGGACGACGTATTTGATCGAAACCCCTGCAGATAAAAGCCGAGGGAGTTAGCGCAACTGCTCAACCTAGCCTTGTGATAAGTTCACTTTACCTGAGCAGGAGACTGTCGCGTAGAGATCCTATCCTGCTGAAGGGTCCGGTCTACAGAAGCATGTTTCTGGAAGTTCTGTAGAGCATTTGAAGGGCCGCAGAGTGCGTCTGCCATGGCTGTTTCTTATATAGCTTGCTGCAACGCTAGGCCAGTCGGTTTGTGACGAAGAGCAGGAGAATGACAGGTCTTTTGCGGCAAGAAAGAGGTGGTTCTGCTTTATGAAGATGCAGAGCCAGAGGTATCTTGAATTACAAAAGTGAAGGAGGGTAAAGAAGTAAAAAAAGAGGAGGAAGAAGTGAAAGGAAGAAGTGAAGTTGACATTCGTCTTTATCGCCGAAAGAGGAAGAGGGAGCAGACGACGGCCCGTGACCCTTGGTTGAGCCGAGGCTTATTCCTAAAGAGGAAAGGCGTCGGTATTGGCACAAAGTATTTCTCCGCCTCTGATTAGATAAGATCAATTTGTGGCTGATGAATTAAGCACGTGATTCAGCCTCTCTTTACTGTGGCTTGACTTCTCTTTGATGCCAGTTCAACCACTTTGGGAGTTGAACTTCGACCTTGGACACAGAGACAACATCTCGCAGTCCACCATCCTCCCCGCCCTTTCAGTTGATCTGGTCTGCTGTGGCGCCAATTGATTAGGCGATACTAGGAGTGACCGCTACAGATAGACAGGATGGTATGCATATTATCCTCCGTTTTCCTCCCCCTTTTCGAGGGCGTCCCCGCTAACTGGCTGATGCAACAGGCGCAAGTGATAACCAACTCGGGTCATGATGACATGATTGTACGCTCGTATTCTACCTCTTACGTCTGATTAAATGCAGAATACTAAATTGGCCGTGGATAGCATGACGCCGGACTCGATTACTTTGGGCGGAAGCTTGCAACATGCTCCTCAGACAAGACAGTCAAGATCTTTGAAATCGAGGGAGAATCGCACAAGCTTCTCGAGACACTTAAGGGGTTAGTTGGACTTTCAGTGTGCTACCTACTATACCTACTAACGGTTTCCCAGTCATGAAGGAGCGGTTTGGTGTGTTGCCTGGGTACGTGATTCCATCCATCTTATACACTAGAAACGACTGCTAAACAGCGTCTACCAACAGGCACATCCGAAATACGGCACAATACTAGCATCTTCATCCTACGATGGGAAAGTCCTCATATGGCGTGAACAAAGCGTTGGCAGCGGCGCTAATGCCTCAACCTCCTGGAGCCGCGTGTTCGACTTCTCCCTCCACACTGCTTCCGTAAATATGGTATGCTGGGCACCCCATGAGCTCGGTTGCCTTCTCGCCTGCGCCTCCTCCGACGGACAGGTTAGCGTTCTTGAGTTCCGCGATAATAGCTGGACACATCAGATTTTCCATGCCCACGGGCTCGGAGTCAACTCTATCAGCTGGGCTCCCGCCGCGGCTGCCGGCTCAATCATAAGCACCAACGCTGCAGCAGGCCAATCGAGAAGATTCGTTACTTGTGGAAGTGACAATCTTATATTCATATGGGATTACAAGTATGTGTGCACACTTGCTTTCGCGTTTGAGATGTTTAATCAAACGGTAGTGCTAACTTGCTACCCCATCCAGCCCCGAGACCAAAACGTATTCCGCCACGCAAACCCTCCAGGGCCATACCGACTGGGTTCGTGACGTAGCTTGGTCTCCCAGTATCTTATCTCGGTCCTACATTGCGTCCGCATCCCAAGACAAGACCGTACGAATCTGGACTTCAGACCCATCTAACCCCCAGGAATGGACAAGTGAGAAACTGGAATTCGATACCGTTGTCTGGCGCGTCAGCTGGAGTCTAAGTGGCAACATCCTTGCTGTCAGCGGCGGTGATAACAAGGTCAGCCTGTGGAAGGAGGATCTCAAGGGGAAGTGGGAGAAGGTCAAGGATATCGAGGAGTGAACATGGCCCAAGCAGGTAAAAAATAAAATTAAAGAGGGCGGTTCTGAATACAAGGTCATTTAATTCCCGACTGCTTTGATATATTCTGTGCTGTCTATCTGCTCGTCTTGTCTGTTATGTCTTTGGGAGTTTGAGTTTTAAGACCGGTGGGAAAACACATGTTCGGAGCGGCTGCTTCGTTCCTCCTTTTTATTTATATCCCTCTCTTTGATTTCCTATATTATCATGAAAACAGTCACGGTAGATTCAATACCCAAAATCCTTCCTTACTTGACTCCAGCGAAGGGAGAATCCCATGAATCTATATACATACCCGGCACGCCCGCCATATATCGAGAGATCTAATCAACATAAATTCTCCCAGCTTCACCCTCAATCCCAACTTCAACTTAGGCCTCCTTCCCATCCATCATCAAGAGATAGAAAAAGGTAAAGTAACATCAATCAGGGGAGGAAATACCTACGTTAGGAGTGAAAAAAAGCAAATAAAAAAGCATAGTGCCTACAAAAAAAAAAAAAAAAAAACATGGATAGGGTAGAAGTTGGGTTGGGTAGGGATGGGAATGATAAAATAGTATTGAGTAAAATTGTGGGCAGGTAATTAAGAGCATGAAACAGAGGGCATGTTAACGTTAGTCAAAAAGAGTACCATCAGGTATTCAACCCGCCTCCCCGAACGGATAGATATCTATAAATAGAGAAAAAAGGAAGTTCGTCGTATGTAAAGGAGATATGTATGTAAGTGATGGGCAGCGGTAGAGGAGCATCACATATCAATCGAGTCGTTAAATCGTAGCACGCCAGTCTCACGCATAACCCCGTTAACATTACCGGGCATGCGGAAGAGGGCATCATTTGTTCCCCCGAAGCCAGCGTGCGAAGTCGAGTTTGCGTTTGCTGAACCAGCGTTTTGTTGTCGGCGCCTTTCGGCGCTTTCGTCAGATGTGTCTGCAACCAACACGAGGCCGAGCTCTTTTATTGACTCGGCCAGAGAGGGCATTACGTTCTAATATTGGCATGGTAGGTTAGGCTAAACGTATGAAGGTATGGGGTGGATAATAGGCGAGGCAATAGAC
Organism: Trichophyton benhamiae CBS 112371; assembly: GCF_000151125.1. Classification (NCBI taxonomy): domain Eukaryota; kingdom Fungi; phylum Ascomycota; class Eurotiomycetes; order Onygenales; family Arthrodermataceae; genus Trichophyton; species Trichophyton benhamiae. The sequence continues at coordinate 191,600 of NW_003315085.1, read as the reverse complement.
TTACGAGTAGGCTTGATCGGCACATAAGGCCCATGAGATTGTTGCTTTGGGCAATACGGGCGGATTCCTTGATAGAGAGGGAGGCACGGCCACTGTATTGGATTGCTGGAGATGAAAATGATGGAGGCGAGGCTGGAGATTGAATTGAGCTAGTAGTTGAGTCCCGGGGCTGACCGAGGTCGTTGCAGAGCAGGACGGGGTCTAAAACGAGGTTAGCAAGGGGTGCACTCGTTATCCACACTTAAGCATAGCTTACAGTTCGGTTGCTTCCAGTTCAAAGCTACACATATCCCGACGTTGTAACTGGTAAAGACAACTGATCTCATGAAATCTGGATTCGCCAGCCTGGATGCCCGGGCATGGTTGAACACGTGTGTGAGAATGGCGTCCGCAAAGCTGTTGATGTTGAAGGTGAGGCGGAGATCAAGCTCCTTTTGCTCTGCCGGGGAAGGGTACAGAATGCATAGGTTTACATGGATGGAGGTGGGTAAATGAAGGAGGACTTCTTCAAGGGTCAAAAAGGACGTAGCTAGGAGACGGTGCGCGGTTGGGATGTCAGTGATTGACATTGCGGCGAGAGATGGTAATAGTGAGCTAGTCGAGCTGCTGCTGGTGGAGTTTGACTCAGAAGAAGCAGTGATAATGTTTGATGGAGGAGGATGTTCACGACCGATGGCCTTGAATTCTTCGATAGAAAGATGTGAGATGGGTATGCGGACACCATGGTGCATGATTGTGAATTCGGGGTATAGCACGGGTACCAGGTCTCTCGTCATCTGGACGAATATCTGCACATAGTCTCCAGACAAGCTGGAGCCGGTGACTTGGCCATTGTGCTCTGCGTCGAAAGCACTGGTGGCTTTCCAATAGGTAGCAAAATGAGTAATTTCCAATGGATCTCCGTAGTATGGTTTGATGACCTGGAAGTTGAAGCGGATTTCACCAATGGCTCTAAGCCGGGGGTCAAATACGGGGAGACAGCAATGACCAGAACTTCTGCCATTATTTTCAAAGACGTCAGGCAAAGCAACTGTTTTGGCAATAACTTTGGAACCAAAAGTTGGGAATATCTCAAAGTCGATTGCAAAGTTTTCCAGTTTATCAATGTGGAATGATATAAAGCGCGAGTCCTCTTGTAAAGGCAGCATGACATTACGAGGGATCAGGTCTGTCATCTTGGACGATATTGTTAGTCGTGCAGCAGCATAGCGGCCAGTCTGATAGAAGACAATGGGGTCCGCAGAGGGCGGGTTGAAATGGATCTGCACAAAGGTTTTGTTGTCCAAAAAGTTGTGGCCATAGTGACGAAGCGGGATGATGGGAGGTGGGAGGGAGAGGTCTGGAATACCGTCGACCTCAAGGGCAGGAATTTGTTTTTTCTCATCACTCAAGGGTGTGAGGGTGGCAGTCATGGCATCACGGTACTTGGGGCCATTATTGAGGACGTCGAGGGGTGTCTGCCCTGCGATGGGACGGGATATCCGCTGAGACCAAAGCAGCTTCATACATTCGAGATGACCCTCCCAGACAGCGTAATACATGGCCGGCAGGCCCTTTTCGTCCAAAGCATCTGCATCGACACCGCAGTCAAGTAGAGTACGCAGGCATCCAACGCAGCCCTCTGCAGCCGCGTGAAATAGGGGAGTCCATTGGTACAGCTTATCACGCTGGTCGAGATCTGCACCGTGGTCCTTGAGGAGTAGGAGAACTGCGGAGGAACGACACGAGCGTGCTACAAGATGCTGTGGGTATAGACCCTCAGCATCTGGCAGGAACTTTGCGTCTCGCTCAAGCAGAATCTTTATTAGTGCAAGTGATGCATGCTGGCAGGCTAGGTTAAGTGGTATATGATCCGACTCTGAGGCTGGGTTGATTCGGGCATTGTGTGAGAGCAGCTGCTCGACGCAGGAGACCTGGTCCTTGATGATGCTGTGGATGAGAGGGGTGAAGTTATCATGATCCGTGTAGTCGATGGTAGATAGGCCCTTCTCAAGTAGAGAATGCACCATGCCAACTCGGCCGTGCATGCATGCGTAATGTAGTGGAATTCTGCCATATACATCAGCCTGCGAAATATCGACACCACGCTCGAGGGCAGCGTCAAAGACGAACTGGCGCCCTGAGATAACGGCTTCATGCAGACAGTTGCGTTCATTGATGTCGTCCTCGGCATGGACGTCGACAAGGTTAGTTTCTAGCAAAAGGGTGAGCACTTCATCTGGATACTCATTAACCGCAGTCAGAAAGATGCGGGTGAGATGGTCAGCTGCATCTGGAGAGAGCTGAATCTTGCTGAGCCAGTCGCGTAGAGGCTGGAGGTTCCCCGTAGCAGCAGCAGAGTTGAGTATATGGAGGTCACTGTCGTCCTCCTCTGCTATGCTGGCAGGTCTGTCCGCCTGTCTGGGAGCGTTAAACTGGATATTTTCGCCTTCCGCCCATGCCTCAAGCTCTAGCCTGGCTGTGGTAGCACGGTCAGAGAGGTCTCGGAGGACTTCTCGGTTGAAGCATGGCTGGACTTCAACCGCTCGCTGTAGATATAGCTCTTTTGTCCGCGACTATATCATTCAGTAAATACGTGACCACGCAGAAGATGTACCAGAGCATAGACACAGACACAGACACACACACACACACACACACACACACACCTTTGATGTTTTATCCCACTGTATATTCTGTTAGTATTGGTCGACAGTAGAAGCGGTAGTTTGGAGTTGTATCTCACCTTCTTCAGTATCTTAGATACGGCGGTCTCGTTAACCTCCACAAATTGCTACCGCAGCAGATTAGCAATCCAGCACTCCATATCCAGTCACCAGAGGTATTATATACACACCTGCAGCTTGTTCAAGTCGCCATCAAACTGCTGGAACCCTTCTATCAAGGCCACGAAGTTCGCGGGGGCCTTTGAATTCGACACCGTCCGGCGTGACTGAATAACCCGCTGCTTGTCGAGCAGCGTCTTGAGCCGCAACGAGAACTCGGCCTCCTTCTGCAGGTAGAAGACATTGACCTTCTCTATCTCACGCTCGAGACGGAAGAAGAAGACCTCCTTGTTCGCGCGCAGGGCAGCCTGGGCGTCGAGCACATCGCTGGACTGTTCTTGAGTAGCGCCTTGCGCCGGGATCGTAGGCGTCGCGCTGAGTTGTTTGATGAGCTGCAGGGCGCCGGTCAGTATCACAGCCTCCATCTGCCACTGCGCTGTACATGCACTCACTGGTGGGGGTGCAGTGGGAGTTCGGTACGTACCTTCTTGAGGGCCTTGTAGTTGAAGAAGCTGGCCGCGTACTCGGGCAGGTCGAGCTGGCGCCGCTGGATCTGCTTGCCGAACTTCATGGCCCGCCTCTGCTTCCTCGCTCGCGTCTGCCGCTGTGAGTCGCTTCGCTGCTCGAGTCTCGTCTCTGCTTGTCCCTTTTGCTGCAGCCTCAGCTTCGATATCTCCAGAATCTCCAGTGTTCTTCGACGTCAAAAAAACGTCGCTTTTCCTCGCGGGGCAAAAAACGGCAGACGAAGCAGAGACGCCGCGCGGGCCAATTAAAGTAGCCGCTTTGGGCAGCTGGCGAGTCGATGACCTCACTAGCGAGAAAAGCAGCCAATGCCGGAGTTAGCGCTCTTAGCGCGCTGCTCTTATTTCTACTTCTACTACTGCGACTACTGCGACTCTTACGATACATATACACGCTTCTACGCTGCGGACACGGTGGACGGCATGGAAAGTGGTATTACTACATATCATCGGCAGGAAGAGACACAGGAGACCAAGCGGGAAAAGAAAAAAAAAAAAAAAAAAAAAAAAAGTAAAAGCACAATCTGTACAGCGTGCTTTTCACCAAACAACAAAAGATATCAAAGCCAGGGAATAAAAGCGACAAGAAGAGATGAAAATGGGGAGCAAGCAAACAAATAAAAGAGATACAAGGGAAGATGGTCAAATAAAAAAGAAGGTAGGAAGAAGAAAAGGTGAAAGATCAACAAGAAAAGGACGGGGAGGGGATATTAAAAGTTCTGCGCTATGCCGGCGTTGCCCTGCTGCGGATGGGGGAAGACGCTGGGGCTTTCGATGCGGGTGTTGCGCCGGGCAGAGACGTCGCGGATGACGGGCTGCGGCCCAAGGCCGCTTTGGTCGTGGCCGTGGCTGCCGCTGTGGCCGTGGGAGTAGCCGGCTCCGTGGCCATCTGGGTAGTAGGCGCTCTCTTCATAGTACTGTGCGCCTGCAGGGGCTCCCGGAGGCATCATGTCGTCAGACATGTCTGACTGGGCGCCTGTGGAGTACGCCGATGAGGCATTGGACAGGCCACGATGAATGTTGCTCGCATTTTGATGCTGGATGGGGGCCTGCTGCTGGTGTTGTAATGGTTGTTGCTGTTGCTGTTGGACTGGAGGCTGACCGATATGCAGGGCTTTGGGGATGCCGGCGGGTGCAGGTTCAACACGGCCTAGGCCTTGACGCTGCTCGTCGTCGGCCATGTGGAAGGACTCTTCGACGGGGGATACCTCTCGGCCATACATGGCGCTGCTGTCAGCCCCGCCGCTAGAGGCGGTGTTGGTGGGTGCATGGCGTGAGTTGCTGGTCGTGCCCCAACCACGGTAACCTCCGCTTGCGGCTGCACCACCAGCCCCAGCAGCCCCAGCAGCAGCAGAGGTGTCCTTCAAGGCAACGTCGGTATCGTACATGCCCACGGCAGGTAGGGTAGGGTCATTGTTCGGGTTGAAGCGGTATTCTTCGATTTCCTGCTTGCGCTCTTCCTCCGCCAATTTACGGGCCTTGCGCTTGCGATACCAGAACAGCAGTAGAATGATAATCAAAGCTACCGAGACGACGGGCACAACAACTGCAATTGCAATGGTTCCACCGGCAGAAAGACCGCCGTTTCCATTGCCGGAGCCGGAGCCTGGAGGCAAGGTTGGTGCTGAACTGGAGGTAGAGGACGAGGAGGAAGGTGCTGGGCGGGTGGGGTTAGGGTTGCTCGGCAGAGACGCCGTTGAGGTGATGATGACGGTTGTGCTCGACTGCTCTGGAGTAGTCGGACTCGGATTCGGGCTGGTAGGAGAAGGCGAGTCAGAGGTTGTTGGCGACGGCGGCGGTGGAGGAGACGACGGCTTGGATGTCGGCTCCGGGTTGGGTGAAGACGGGGGAGCCGATGTTGGCGGCTGGCTGGGCTCGCTGGTCGGCGGCTTTGAGGGCTCGCTCGACGGCGGAGGAGGAGTGGGCGATGGCTGGCTGGTCGGCGGATCGCTGGGCTTTGTTGGCTCGTTGGAAGTCGTTGGCGGAGGAGCAGAGGTTGGCGGGTGTGATGTCTCCGGGTTCGTCGTTGGCTTGGGGGGATCCGACGTGGGCATCCCGCCGCCGCCTGCAATCGTCAGCACACTTCATGTCCTGGTCCCCTCCGGCTGCCTCTGCTTCGCCTTTGCCGGCTTCAGCATGATGTATCAGAACAATCACCTACCAGTCGACATGGCGGCCATCCTGGATCAACTCAGGCCGTCTCCGTCAGCAGTCTATCCCTGTCAGCTGCTGTCTCGTCCACGTCTCGTCTCTGCCTGGTCAGGTCCGCGGTCTGTCGTCCCTCGCCGTCTCCTGGCCCGGCTCTTCAGTTCTGTATCGCCCTAGTCGGCCTTCTGCTCTGTCTGTCGGTGCAACGAGCGTGAGGTTGCGGTTCGACTTTTGGACGTCCGACGTCGAAAGAAGAAGCGAAGGAAAAAAGGCCAAAGGAAGAAAAAGCGGACGCTTTTCCTGGTTGGGCGTGCCAAGGTATCGCTTGTTTCAACGCCGGCAGCAGGAAAAAACGATAGTCAAGAAAAAAAAAAAAAAGCCGAGGGCGACAGGGCTCTCTGTAGGGGAAGACGGCAACTCTGTAGAAAAGGACCAAGCGATGCTTTGGATGGGAAGAGAGAGAGAGAGAGAGCGAGAGAGAGAGCCTGGAGAGAGGCCCCAAGAGGAAAAACCGGGGACGCAGGGCTGGCTCCGGGGGCTGAGTTGACTTTTGCTGGCCAGGAACAGCGAACCGCCAGCCAGCGTCACGCCCTTTATGTTACGACGGTGGACTCTCCTTGCTTGCGGGCCGAACACTCGTTCTGCTGCCTGGTTGCTGCCCGTCTGTTGCTCGTCTACAGATGCCACTACTACTGAGTACGTCCTGCTCGCCTTCATCTACTGGACTGCAGATGCATGCACGGTCTGGCTGATCTTCATCTTTTATCATGTCTCGATCTTCGTCCTGTTCAACTCCAGAGCAAGGAAAAAGGGGCAGTACTGCTGTTCGCGTAATACAGTTACATACGCCGCCTCGCACAAGAAGGTGGCAGTGGCTTGACGCCCGTAACGCCATTACTTACCGTACGGCTAATACGCGAATACGAGGCTCTGTTGCTATTTATAGGATACAAGACGAGGACCATGAAAGGGCAGAATAGCATAGCATAGCAGTTATATATAAGTATATATATATATATATATATAACTAGCTAGAGGAAGGCAAAGCGCTGATGAAGATGGCCAGATAAAACACCCAGCAGAAGCACCGTCTATAAGTAGATACAACAAAGTCGAAAAGAAAGGATGCGGGAGCAACAGACACACGACCCCGAGATTATAAGCGAAAGATATATGTGAATGTATATATATGTATAATGTTAGCAGAATATAGACAAATTAGACATCAAGAAGAGGAAGGGAGGCAAAAAGGTAGGGCGACATGTGAGGCGTCAGGTCAAGTACGCATCTCCCACTGGGGCTTAAGGTTGGAGCTAAAGTCGTCTCGTGTCCCGACTGTGTCGGCTGGCAGACGACTGACGCGGTAGGCGCCCGAGCGGATGTTGTGAGCCTGCAGAGCAGATATGCCGGTGCGGTTGCTGCGGATACTGCCTGCGTCACTGCCGGTGCCGGATTCATTCTTGAAGCGAGGCGGTGGTGCAAAGTCGAGGGCAGTGTACGTGCCGGACTTGCGGAGGGCATGACTGTAACGCTGATTGTTAGAACTAACCCTAACCCTAAACTCTAACGAAACCAAATATTCAACGTGATTAGTTAAAAAGAAGGAACAACTTACGGGCTGGGGACGGAGGGAAGTTCGTCAAAGGATGAGACAAGAGGACTATGCGAGGGGACCATGAGATTGTAATGTTGCAAGCCGCCCAGGGGGGTCTCCGGTCGACCGGCCTGGCGGTCTCGAGCCCGAGGACCTGGTGCAAAGTCGATAGGCAGGAAGGTGTCGTCCTTGAGTTTATGCGGAGTAGGCAGGATGTGCAAGGGTGAAGGTGGCGGAAGAGGCTTCTTTTGCCGTGGATGAGGAATGCGACCTGAAGCAGAGGAGAAGGCCCGTGGGCCGCCCATGGGGTGACCACTACTGGCCAGGGAATTTGTAGCGCTGTGGGCGAACCCCCTGTTCATACCACCCATGCCAGGTGGCGGCTGATGGCCTATCCCTGGGTGACGGCGTGGAGGGAAGGCAGGAGGCATTCTTGGGGGAGGAGTCATTGCTCGACGAGGCAGAGGCTGGGCAAAGGGTGCAGCTGGGTTGGGCAGTGGAGGCACATCGCCGTAGTCCTCGATGTAGTCCTGCTGGAAGGGTTTGCTCTCGTCGAAGTATTCTTTGTAGAACGATCGGATACGGTTTGCTCGCTGCTCGGGGTTGTCCGATGGGTCCTCAGGTGGCAGTGGCCGAATCCCCATGGTAAGTCTGCGGGTATCAATGAGGTGGTTGGAGTCGTAGTACTGGTCATAAACGTCGTGGATGCTGTCTGTCCCATCATCTCCTTCTTCTGGATATCCGTGTCCATATTCGTCACCATGTAGCTGCTGCTGCTGCTGCTCCTCGGCAGGCATGATGTTAAACTGTGGCAGACCTGAAGCGGGCTTGATTTCGTCACCGTAGTCACTTTCAGCATCGCCCTGTTGATGTCCAGTAACAGCAGTAGCAGCAGGTGTGGAAGAGGGCCCCAAGTTGAAATCCAATTTTGGTCCATCGTTGGTCGAAAAGGCCAGGCCTGGGAGAGAAGGATGACCGTCCGGTTGGTTGGAAGCACTGACTTGTTTTTTCTGGTCGTCTGGTGTCGATGATCTGCTACCACTGTGGATGAATTGACCCAGGTAATTGTGGCTACTTCGCAGGGCCGGGTCTTTGCTCCCCGCAGCACCCATCTGATTATCGTCGCCGGTGTTACTGCTGGTACCGCTGTAATTGTTGTCGTTGTTGTTTGTGATTTCCGTGTGGTTATTATTGTTGTTGTAGTTATTGCTTATAGACGAGGGAAGGCCCAACTCGTCAAAACGATTGTCAAATGGCAGATGAGCTGGCTGTGGTGGGCTGGGGGATTCAGCCGGGACGGCAGCTAAAGGGGGTGAAGTGGACATGCGTTGCGCGTTCCGAAGCAGATTCTGAGACATGTCGTCGCCTAGACCGCCATTGTGGTGGTGCTGACCATCAGCACCACCTACACGTCGACTGCTTCCGGCCGTATAGCTAGAGGCATCATCTGCGTTGTTATGTCGACGGGTAGGGGTATTTGATCTGATACTGCCATTGCCATCAAAGGCTATCCCGTACTTATCCTCGCCCGGGATTGTTCGAGAAAGAGAGTGCAGCGAGCCACGGGACTTTTGCAGTCCTGGCGGCAGGAAATAGGGGCTATCCATGGCCCAATCCATGGACATACCGGGCTTGTGGCCGTCGCCGTTCTTTTCGACTCCCTGGCCGCCCCCTGTCCGGACTTTGGCTCCGTTGTTAGACGCAGGAACATCATCAAGGCCATAGTCGAGAGCCTTGATTTTGTCCTGCTCGTCTTCCTTCCGCAGTTTCTTGACATGGCGTCTGTGGAGAAGGAAGAAAACTATGAAAGCACAAACAAGGGGGATCCTATAGCCTTGTTATTAGTACTAATCATGACTTCCTAAGTAGGTTCTAGACATACACAACACCAAGAGCAATGGCCACTGTAGGCGTCTCAGTGAGTCCTGGGCCGCAATCCTTCCCCGCATTGTTATCAGGACTACAGGTCGCATCTCGGCGTGGGACAAGGCGTGTAGTGTCAGGCCTCTCTCTCCGCTCCAGCGGCCGTGCCATCGGCTCTGCCACGGCCGGCTCTTCGACTCTGGTTAGGAGAGGAATCCGGTGATTTGGGATCGGGGCCGAGCGAACGATGAGAGCAGGAACGGGGACATCGGCCCCTCGAGGCTCCCGGGGACGATGATGGAGGTTGTGGTTGTGGTGGTGGTTATGCATCGCAAAATAGCCGTCGTAGTTGATCCAGGTCGTGGTGGTTAAGGTCATGAAAGATACAGAAGAGTCGCACCAAAAAGACAGCAACACAGGGTAAAATGGATGAGTCGTAAATCTAGCAGTCCGTTACGCCAAACCAGAGAGCCGCAATGTATTGAGTGAGTGTTAAAGATGTCGCGATATTCCTTTATCCTGTGTAAACGACAGATGGGTGACAAAAAAAATAAAAACGAAGGTTAAAGAAGGGTCCCCCGGCACAGCCCTGGAGAAGTAAACAGAGCAGGAGTCGGCAGCGAGCGCGGCGCCTCAGGCCATCAAAGGAGCGGAACGACCCTTCAGCAGGTCAGGCTGGACGGCGGAGACGGTGAAGACGTCGAGAGATGAAGTCGAGCTCGATGTCGGGGGATGAGAAGACGAGCGGCGGAAGAAAAAGGCGTGAAGTCGAGAAAAGGACGAAGGGAGGAAAAGGGAGAAGCCGCCCCTGCCCGGCCGCTGATTGGCCGGTGCCTGGATAGCACTAAAAAAAGAAAAAAGCGGCGCCTGCGACAAGCCTGAAATCTCGCATGAAGGAAGACAGGCCGACGGGCCAGACAGCGCTGGGCGAACGGGGGCAGATATAGCCCGGGTATAAGTACATGCATGCCAGCTCACATTTCGCTCGGCCTCGTTTACCTGTCAAGTATTCGGACGTCCTTTGCTTGTCTTCCTTTTCGTATATATTTTTTTGTGATCTTCGATATCGCTATTTTCTTCTTCTTTTCTTTTCTTTTTCTTGATTCGCTGCAAAAAAAAACAAAAACTTGGATTTTCTTTTCTTTTTTAAGGTTTAAATTATTAGGTAAGGTAATTATCACGTGATTCTAGCTTAAATAAGCTATGGGTGTTGTTCATTAGTAACCCACTTTGTGCGATGCGACTATCGAATCTATCGAATCTCTATCGAACCGACCTCCAGCCATTGCGTCGTCCTAGGCGCTTCTGGGCCCCTTCTGTCCGGCGCAGCTAACTACGTAAGCATCATCTCGCCAGAGAGTGCAAGCTGTAACTGTACCTCGGGAAGCGTAAGTACGGAGATGCTAAGTAACCATGGAGGCTAAGCTGCAGGATGCGATGGATGGGTTCAGGTACCAAATCCACCCAGAGACCCCTGGAAAAGTGCTTGTTCTGCCCCTGATTTCGCTGGCTTAAGTAAGCAACAGGATCAAAAGCGGTTGGTGGCAGGCTAACCCGATCTAGATTAGTGAAGAATCACGTGAATAGCTTTATTCCACGTGATGCTCATCTGGTCGCGTGGATGTAGGGAGAAAAGCCAAGAAGCTGAGCAGTTAATATAAAAGGGGGACACAGAGAGCATCATCCTAATATCCCAGTGTCATGCAAGGAGTTACCACGCTGCGTACTCCGTATATGAACATTACCTGCCTAACATCTTTTTGACGTTGAAGTTGAGAGCCGCCAGCAAAGGTGGAGGAGGACCTTGAGCTAGAGGCGATGGCGAGTGCTAAGGACGATACCCTTGATGCCACAGCACCGTTGCTCGAAGGCCCTCGCCGTGATAATACCAGTCCATCAGGCCCGGGAAACGAAGCTGGTGCAGCCGTTAGCGTTGACCCGTCTGCTACAAGCACAGCAACCTGGTTTATTTGGGCGTTGACCTTCGCCGCCGGTATCAGCGGCTTCTTGTTCGGATATGAGTATGTCCAAGCATGTATGAAAGTACTACTATACCACAAAGATTATAATCTTACTATTTATACTCGAACCCCATAGTACCGGAGTTATATCGTCAACCCTAGTATCGATCGGAACAGATCTCTCTCAGCGCGAGTTAACCATCCTTGACAGGAGTTTAATCACATCTTCGACCAGCCTCTTTGCGCTTATAGCCAGCCCCTTAGGAGGTGTACTGGGCGATAAAACTGGCCGCAAGCCTGCAATAATCGTCTCCGGTGTCTTATTCATTATCGGGTCTCTATGGCAGGGCATCACTTCCACCGTTTGGGGGATGATATCCGGCCGGAGTTTGGTAGGACTGGCCATAGGCATGTCAAGTTTGATAACACCACTGTAACCTCCACTATTATGCCCCCAGCTTTTGAACAATGTCAAATACTTACTTTCGTCTTCTCAGGTATATCTCTGAGCTCTCTCCGTCACACCTACGTGGCAGGATGGTGACTGTACTTAGCCTCCTCGTGACTGGAGGGCAGGTGATAGCTTACATCGTAGGGTGGCTCCTGTCCAGCCAGCCCGGAGGCTGGAGATGGATGGTTGGTCTTGGTTCTTCACCTGGTATCATACAACTTTTGATACTTGCTTTTCTCCCCGAGACTCCAAGGTGGCTTGTTCGCGCCAACCGGGTGAATGAAGCTCGCCAGATCATGCGAAGAGTCTACGGTGACACCAAGCAGAGTAACCAGGTTGTTGAACATATTCTTCGAGACATCAAGCAGGAAGTACTACATGCCTCGGCTGAGACAGACACTCGGCCAGGTAACTCTACTAGAGCCAGCTCTGCATCCACCACACCAAGGCTATGGTTGCAGAAAGTTAAAAGAACATACACTGAGCTCTTCACTATCGGCTGCCACCGCCGTGCACTCATCATAGCATGTACACTCCAGGGTCTCCAGCAGCTCTGCGGCTTCAATTCACTCATGTACTTCGCGGCAACAATATTCAAGTCTCTCTCCTTCTCCTCGCCAACCCTCACGTCACTCTCTGTCGCAGGAACAAATTTCGTCTTCACGTTTCTCGCCTATGCGCTCATTGACCGTATCGGCCGTCGTCGTATACTGCTATACTCAATTCCGGTCATGGTTGTATCACTCGTCATCTGCGCCATTGCATTCCCATCAACATCTCTCGGTGATGGGGGTGCCTCCGGAACGCCAGCTCCGAAAAACTCCCAGGCCGCTATCATACTGCTCTGTCTCACGACATACACTGCATCTTACGCTTCCGGATTAGGCAATGTACCATGGCAGCAGTCGGAACTCTTCCCCCTTAGCGTGCGAAGCCTTGGCTCTGCCTTAGCAACGGGTACAAACTGGGGATCTAACTTCATCATTGGCTTGACTTTCCTACCAATGATGCGATGGATGGGAGCCGGGTGGACTTTTTTCCTATATGCCCTTATCTGTGCCATTGGATGGGTGGGCATATGGAGGATTTATCCCGAAATGACAGGGTTAGGTCTCGAGGATGTCAGAGGCTTGCTTGACCAAGGTTGGGGTGTAGAGCAGAGTTGGCAGATATTTGTAGCGAGGAGTAAATTTTCTACTGATACATAGTTACCCTTTGTTGGCATCCATAATTAAGCATGGTTCACCTATTGTTTCCCCACTACATGCAGCGCCTTGTACTGGACTGGAGCCGAAACACAAACACAGATATATATATATACACTCTAGCTGGCATGCTGAAGAACAGAATGTACCTGAATCATGACAGGGTATGTCGCAATCCAATCCAAAAGCAAACCAGAACAGAGAAGGGTATAAATGCACATTAAGAAAAGAAGAAGAAGAAGAAGAAGAAGAAGAAGAAGAGAAAGAAATCAAGACCAGCATTACGGAATCGGATGGAGATATATATTTCCTACATATCTCGCTCCATTTCCTGCTCGAGTGTAAATTTGGGTCCGAATTTACTCTTCGCACGGATGCGGTGGCCATAGAAGTAAAATATAACCGGGATCGGGCAGAGAACCGCAGAAAAGCAGCCCAACAGCGTCCCTGCCCAGTTTATTCCAAGACCTTTAAACTATAGGTATTATTAGATATGCATGGCAACAGGAGAAACGTTGGGTAACAAAACTCACCATGTACGAAGCAAACAGCGGGAAGACAGCTCCGGCAAGCGATCGAAGAAGAGTATTTGCTGCAATGGCAGATGCGGCACTAGACACAGATTAGCCGAGATGACAAGTGCAAAGTATTCTCTATGGACACGTACAATACTAGATAGGCATCAATAATATAATTGAGACTTTGCAAGAAAATAACCAGCAACCCAAATCCGGTAAACACGCCTGAAGCAGTGGGAGCCATCCAATGTATATCGGCTTTATACCCGGTCCATCCAAACCAGAAGAGACCAATTGAGAACGACACTCCACCTGCCATAACATGTGGCAATCTCCATTCAGGAACAGTCACCCCGCCGTTAGCTTCTAGTTTGCGTATATACCATGGCTGAGAGAGGATGATGGATGCACCTCCAATGAGCTGGCCGATGATCATCCCAAAGTAAGGTAGGCCTCCGACACCTTTGTTGAATCCGTGAATCTGCTGGAAGACAATCGGGTAGGCAGTGAGGAATAGATAGAGCAGTCCATAGATGAAGGCTAAGTAAATACTGAGAAGGAGGACGATTGGTTCAGTAAATAGAATCTTCAGCGGACGAGAGAAGTTCTTCTCGACAAGCTCGCTAAACTCGACTTCGATTTCCTCCTGTTTGGCGTGGATGCCCCAGTTCTTAGTCAGGCGGCGGAGTTCAGCAGCCTTTTCGATGAGGACTACAGGCGGATAGGTTTCTGCGAGGAAGAAGACGTTGAGAATGAGCGCAGAAGCCCCCAAGATCCCCGGCAGGAAAGCTGTCCAGCGCCAGCCCAAGTAGGAATCGACGATAAAGCCACCAATAAAGGGTGCTAGCAAAGGTCCGGTGAAGACTGTGATGGAGAACGGGGTAATTGCAAGACCACGCAGGCGGTTGTCGAACATATCTGAGAAGACAGCAGCCACGACTGCAACAGGACAGGCCCCGAAGAAGCCGCCAAAGAAGCGACAGAGCATGACCGTCTGCAGGTCCTTGGCTGACGCAAGGCCGAATTGGAAAATGGTGAAGCCAACGCTGCCGAGGATTATGGGGAATCGTCTGCCACGGAGCTCGGATAGAGGAGCCCAAATGATAGGGCCTGTAGCGTAACCCAAGACGAAGAGAGAGAGGCCCAGAATGCCTACTTCAGTCGAGACGCCAAATTGACGAGACACTTCGATAGTGGCAGTGGAGAAGATGCTGCTGGTAAAGGATGAGATAATGGTCGTCCATGCTAGTATCAGCGCAGTGAATATCCTATAGTCGTTAGTTACCCCTGATCTGATATTGCCGAGGGATATATACTTACTTCCGCTTCAGGGACCAATTCTGAGGGTGTAGAGGATCATCTGGCCCATCAAACTCGACGACATACTCTTCCTTCTCGGGCAGAGGAGGAGGATACGGCTTTCCTGCACCAAATGGAGGTAGCGGTTTATCCAGCGGCCGTGATCGGGTAGAGCCGACAGTCTCGTTGTGTTGACTGCGCTGGGTGGCCATGCGACTGAGCAAGGTGGGGTGGCGCTCGAGGTCGCGAGTCGTAGCCCGGGACATGCAAGCAGAGATGTCATATCCATTGCTGCCGCTGTTGATGGCATGGACATCTGTGTGATGGGTGGCTATGGGCTCGAGGGCGGAGGAGTGGCCCGAGGTGCCTGAGCTAGACATAATGGAGTGGGAGCGAGACGGCACGGGAGTCTCGTAGTCTGGCCGAACAGACGACTGGTCCGCCGCCATCTTCTCGAGGTCAGGCATCATGGAAGAGGTCTTCGTACGGCGTTGAGGTCGAAGCTGGTGAGATGCGACGCTGCGATGGCCCTTGATAGCTTCTTTCTGGTGCCGTAGACGACTGATAGCTATGCGACTGACTGCCAAGCAGGCAGTTCCTCGGTACTGGCAGAGCCAATTGACAGAGGATGAATCGTCCTCGCGCGCATCTACAGCAAGATACCAGAGGGAGAGACAGACGTCCAGAGATGAGGATTGTTCTCTGCTCGGTCTTCCGCAGTCTAGGTAACTAGTGGGGGGCTGGCAGGGTTAGTTTGCCATCCTTGATGATACTTATCCACCATTAGTATCAACTGCCACGGTGCAGGGCCCTTGCCGTCCCATCCTCTTCGGCCTGGTATCGCCGTCGATATTCGTGATTCTTCTCTCTATTTGTTTGTCTGTCGGCCTGTCAAGTCTCTTATTTATCAAGAAGTAGATGAGGGACTCGCCTGCGGTTGGTTGTTTTTTGCCGAGCGAACAGCCGAGCTAGCAAGTGAGACAGCAGTTTAACCAGTTTTAGGCCAAAAACTTGCATACTTCCAGGGTTTTCAAGGCTGTTGGTTGGTCTATCTAATTTAGTATCATGTGACATAACTACATCCATTAAACTACTAAATTACGTAACAAAACTGAATTTAACTACTGACAACAGTAATTAATATGATATTGAGACTTCCTGTACAGCTCCGAAATAGAGGATATGCTGAGCCCAGGATATATCAAAGAAAAGTTGAGTGCCTATCGTACTGTGTAGATACTGAATGCTGTTCCTTGGCTAGGAACGTGCCTAAACGGCAACTGAGTCCCTGGGGCTTCCACACACATCGTCATGCGTCACACGTTCAGCTAACAGTCGTTGAGGTCATTCGCCACCCTCTAATGAAGTATATATAATATACACCACTACATCATGCTGGCGAACCATCCTAGCTGTCTTCCTACCCTAACACACAAATTTGGCGGTCTACTGATTATTTATTGCTGCTCGATGACCATGTCTCAAGGTAACTTTGCTCCCGAGTCAAGTGCTGAGCTCGTTGTCGAGTGAGATTCGAGTTAACACGGCCTAATTTGACAGGTAGACCCCTGGACCGCCGACCCATCATCATTTCCGGGCCCTCGGGTGTTGGCAAAGGCACATTATGCCAAAGATTAGTCTCGTCTTACCCTGATACATTTGCCTTTACAGTGTCTCATACCACACGAGGACCTCGACCTGGGGAAGTTGAGGGCGTAGCCTATTACTTTACAAAGGATGATGCATTTTCTGCACTCGTCTCACAAGATGGGTTCGTTGAACATGCCACCTTCAACGGTCACCGTTATGGTACGAGTAAGCAAACCATCTCGGGCTTGGCTGAGAAGGGGCTCATTGCCGTGCTTGATATTGACATACAAGGTGTCAAGCAATTAAAGGCAGCCTCTAGTATTGATGCCCGGTATGTATTTATTGTACCGCCCAGCCTGGAATGCCTTGAAGCCCGGCTTAGGGGACGTGGTACAGAAGCAGAAGAGGATATCCAGCACCGACTTTCCAAAGCTATTACCGAACTCACCTATGCTGATATTCCCGGCTTTTTTGACAAAATCATTGTCAATGATGATTTGAACAGCGCTTATGACGAGCTTGTCCAATTTGCTCATGGGATTAGCTGATTACGCAACTAAGCGCTGCACTATGGTTGGCCTGTGAAATGAAGGCTCATATTCTCCTGCAGGGAAGTTATTGACCTGGCTATCGATTAGGGTGAATGGCAAAGATATTTTATGCTTGGCACTGTCAAAGATGTTTATATCCTCTTCAATATGTACAGTGAGCCTCATATATCCCTGTTAACTTATCACAGTGATGTCTTTCTGTCGCCAGTATGATTAAATTTAAGATATTGTTTTCGATTCACGAGAGGATAGATATTAGTTATATATTCGCTTCTCATACTCCTTCTCTCTCTTGAACCTCTTGAATCCTAAAGATCTCACAACTCTTACTTCGCGTTAGCAGACAGTATCAAGCCATAAGACATAAGAGCATTCTATGAACTAAGAGGGGGGAAAATGTGTGACCACCTTTTTGAAGTTTGTGTGTATTGCGGAGTACGGATCGGTCAAGTAACCGTGAGACGCTGCGGAATGTTCCCTCATTGCACAGACCACGACATGCCCTATAAAAACGGAAATCTGTGCTCATCCTACCTCCTCCGCTCGAATTCGATCAAATCTAAGTTCTTGAGGACTCTGCGATCCCGATAAATGAAACTTCTCTTAGTGGAGTGGACGGTCAGCAAGTTTGGTCAGCGGTAGACAATAGTCTATCTCATCGCCTGAAATGGCACTTTGCATTAGTTTCACATAATAGAAGTTGAAATCTATTCATGATGCCCCTCGCTTCCTTGCTCCATGGGTGAATGGACTTTCCCGCCGCCTATAATACCTACATAGTGCAGCATTGGGGCCGAGGAGATTCCGGAATGGATCCATGCATGGACGTGTTAACTATTCTTATTCCTATTGTATCAACAAGAAGCAACCAGGATCTTATCTTCTACCTACCTTTATTTTAAACCCAGGCTCCGAACTGTTTTATTGCTTCTCCGTCATTCCGAGTTAGAAGGCAATGGAAGCATTTTATAGCTATCCACTAGCGTGACGTCATACAACCC
The DNA here is from genome assembly GCF_000151125.1 of Trichophyton benhamiae CBS 112371. Classification (NCBI taxonomy): domain Eukaryota; kingdom Fungi; phylum Ascomycota; class Eurotiomycetes; order Onygenales; family Arthrodermataceae; genus Trichophyton; species Trichophyton benhamiae. The sequence goes on along the minus strand of NW_003315085.1, from coordinate 174,133 downwards.
GGATCTTTAATTGACTAGCCAATGATAATCGAGAGTCTCCGATTTGCGCGGGTAGATCCCATCACGTGCATAAGTAAGCATGGTCGGATCTTTTCCTGTTTAGGTAATGGAGACTACAGTGGATGGGAGAAGTTCATGATCATTCATTTCATTTTTGTCACGGCTGGGGTATGCAACTTTTTGACTAATTTAATGAGCCTTAGCGACACCAGCTGCGTCAGCTTGGGCAATGATTCTCTTCTTGTACGCATTGACGTCTCCAGGGAATTTCTCTACGGTCCCCTTGTCGCAGACCCACAGACTGGTGCAGACATTTTGTACCATTGTAACGTCGTGGGATACGATCAGGACACCGCCCTGGAAATTGTTGAGAGCGTCAGTCAGAGCGTCCATGGCCTCGATATCGAGGTGATTGGACGGTTCGTCGAGGACGAGAATATGTGGGTTTGTCAGGGATATGCAGGCAAATGCAACACGGGACTTTTGACCTCCGGAAAGGAGTTCAAGTTTCTGAAGACCGGTCATACCAGTAATGCCGAATCTAAAGGTAAACAAGAAAAAAGTTAGCATTTACTTTTAATGAGTGAAAGAGAGAGAGGACCCTGGTAGACTTACGCTCCAAGGTGTCGTCGGTATTCTTCCTCGGTCTTTCCGGGGTACTTTTTAGCCATGAACCCCACAGCAGAGGTGGTCATGTCTAGGGCATCGACGTGATGTTGGGCAAAGAAACCAATGCGGAGCCTTGGGTGTTGGGAGATCAGTCCACTGGAAGGCTGTAGTTGGCCGGTAAGCAGCTTCAAGACCGTGGTTTTACCAGCACCGTTAGGACCAACAATGCCGATTCGTGAATCAAGCTGGACGTCTAGGTCGACATTGCGAAGTAGAACGTTATCCTTCGTATAGCCGAACGTAACATCCGTCATCTGGATGATTGGTGGGGAAAGCTTCTCGACATCGGGGAATTTGAAGTGAACAGTATACTCGCTCTCTGGGGGTTCAAGCACAGGCATCTTTTCCAGCTTCTTGATTCTAGATTGCGCTTCAGCAGCCTTGGAGGCATTGTATCTGAACTTGTCGATGAACGCTATAAAGTATGGAGTTACTATATTTGTCTGATAGGGGGTAGGAATTGAGCTGGTTACCTTGTAGATGGGCTCTCTGGGCCATCTGGTTTTCATATTCACGCTTGGCATTCTTCTTTCGCTCTTCCTTCGTAGCGTAGAAGGAGTCTATAGAGTGGTTAGATTTGTATTGATTGGCTCAAAAAAAAAAAAAAAAAAAAAAAAAAAAAAAAAAAAAAAAAAAAAAAAAAAAAAAAAAAAAAGGCGTAGGCAATGGGCGTACCAAAATTAGCACCCTTGTAGTAGTCCAATCTTTCCGAGTGCTGGTGGATGATATCTGTAGCAACTTCATTAAGGAAAGCCCTGTCGTGAGAAACGACCAGTACGGTACTGGGGTAAGACTGGAGATAGTTGGAGAGGAAGGTAATGGACGGCACATCCAACATGTTAGACGGTTCTACAGTAGGTCAGCCTCAGCGTTGGATAGTTAAATAATGGGGGGGGGGGGAATAGAACGCACCGTCGAGGAGGAGAAGGTCGGGTTCACAGAAGAGAGCTCGGGCAAGAGCAAGACGCATTCGCCAACCACCGGAGAAAGTCTTGGTAGCGTACTGCTGGCGTTCAGGAGAGAAACCGAGACCGGCCAGGATGCTAGCGGCACGAGGCTCAGCCTTGTCGGACTCCATTTCTGCTAGTTTGGCGTGGATATCAGAGAGGGTGATATCCAGACCCTCTCGTTCCTGGTCAAGCCGTATGGCGTCCTTGGAGGTATCTGCCATGGTAGACCGCTCCGCCTCGATGGCGGCCAGTTGAGATGATATTCTCTATAAAGTAAAATATATGAATATATTCTTTGTATGAAAAAATAATAATGATAGTGATAATAAGAGGAACATACCTCCTGGTCTGCAAGGAGACGTTTGCGCCATACGTCTGCATCGAGAACTGCCTGTAGAGCCGGGGTATCATCACCAGTAATCTGTAGCAGCGGTTAGTGTGTAAAGTAAAAAATTGATAGACAAATATTGAGGATGGAGAGGACTGACCTCTTGCTCGACGTGGAGAATGGAAATGTGTGTTGGAATGGCAACCTCTCTTCTGCTGAGGGCACGCAGGAGGGTAGACTTTCCGATACCGTTCTGGCCGACCATGCCGTAACGCCGGCCGAACGAAAGAGAAAGAGTGGTATCGGTGAGAATGCGTTTCCCGCCGATGGAGACGTCGACACCATCGACCTTGATGTCCTTGCTCTTGGTCTGGGAGTCGGCACCGAGCTGCAAGGGGTTGACGGCCATGAAGAACTCTTCGTAGGACTGGGCATCGTTTGCCTGGGTGATGAGCTTTGAAGCTTCATACTCGACGTTCTTCATGATCTTGCGGTCCTGCTTGTCCCTGATCTTGCGCTCGGCCTTTTCGAGCTTCTTCTTGTCGACGCGGGACTCTACTTTGCGGGTATTGGCCGACTCGAGGTCGACGGTGACGCCTGACAGGCCCAGGGTCGAGGAGATGTTGCGCTGCGACCCGACATGGATGGTCTGGTCGAGCTTCTTAGCAGCAGTCGAGGCCATCTGTCGCTTCTCTGGATCGACCGCGCTCAGGGTCGTGATGAACTTTTCCACCAGGTTGCGGACGGCCTCTTCGTTCTGGCTGCTGAAGTCCCCTGAGGCAGAGACGAGCAGGGCGGACACCGTCTCGGCAGCCTCGGACAGCGGGGAGAAGCCGCCGTGCTCTTCATCTCCAGTATATGCTCTGGAGGCATGAGTGAGGTATCCCTAGGCAGAGTCAGCCGGTATTCAAGCATCCATGCATGGCTTCTTGCTGTATATCAAGTCCACGACTCGTCGTCTCCTTGCTCTGCTGCAGTCTCGACTCACCACGGCGTAGTCTGATATCACATGATCGATCGATGGGATTTGGGCTCTTATTTCTGCCTCCATCTTGGTTCCTACGGTTATCTCTGTCTCCCTTTCTCTTATATCGTCTCCTTTTACTCTCTTCTTCTCCTATTCCTTCTTGTCGCCGTCGTCGTCGTCGCCGTCTTCTTCTTCTTCTTCCTTTGTGTTTTTTGGCGGTTAATCATGATTACATAACACAACTAGTTACTTTCTACAACAACCAAAAATATAAAAAGAAAAAAAAAAAAAAAAACAAACATCGAAATTCAACGAGGAGACATCAAAAGAATGACAGTGACAGACAAAATAGACAATAGACAGAATAGTAAAAGAAAACAAGCCAGGTAGAAGCGAGGTAGGACTGATGGAGCTCGAACTCGCAAGCCGTCTGCAGGCAGCTGGGCACTGTCACCGTTTGTCAGGCGCAAAAAGAGTGTTGGAGGATAGAGATGATGATGGATGATGATGCATACTACTCCGTATATTCCTTTTCTCCGTGCAGCGTTGACCGGTTACATGTTGGCGGTAGATAGCGGTGCATCCTGTATTCCCCCCTTGCCTGCCTTGCCTGCCCCTTCGGCCGCACCATCTGCATGCAGCTTGGTTCTGCATCATCTGCGCCGTCTCTGCTCGTCCTCGTCCTGTGCCTGTGCGTGTACCTGTGCCTGTGCCTGTGAGACTGGCAACACCGGCCTGGCTGCTGTAGAACCTGGCAGCACCCAGCTGCATCCGGGCCCTGTCCTCATCCACCTCCCCATGTACGACGGCGCATCCGGCAACGCTGTCGACCCGCCAACCAGCCAACCTGCCCAGCTAGGAGGTTGCTCTGCTCTGCGGGTCAGGAGCCGGCTAACTCAAATAAGAGGTACTCCGTAAAAATAGAAGAGCGAGAGCGAGATCGAGAGAGAGAGAGAGAGAGAGCGCGGCAGCAGCCAAAGAGAGCACGAGAGGACGATGGGGATGCTCTGCCGCCATCATGAAACAAGGGCCCCCAATCCTGCTGCCCTCTTAGGCAGTGTCCCGGCAGCACACGCTACGCTACGCAGGCCAGGGACCGGGATGCGAGTCAAAGAGAGACGAGCAGCCACAGCCAGCAGCCAGCAAGCATCGAGGAGGAAGCACGTCGATGCCAGCACGACGGAGACGCCAAGTTGGCAAGCCGGGCTGTCGATTGGCTGCAGCAGGGAAGTCGCTTGCTGAGATCTGCCCTTTTTTCGCTCTGGCGCCAAAGAAGGAGGAAGAAGCAAGCTGGAAAAAGCAACGAAAGGGGGGAAGGTCGAGCATCCCGTCTCGTCTCAGGCGGTCCTTTTTTTTTTTTTTTTTTTTTTTTTTTTTTTTTTTTGTTTTATCATCATCATCATCATAATCACCATCACGGACTTGGACTTGCAGAGAGTATCATCGGCATCTCGTCTGGCTGTTGTAGCTGTCTGTCTCTCGGTCTGTCCGTCCGTCTGTCTGTCTGTGTGGCCGCTGTCAGCCCGTATCAACATCATCGTCAACCCCTTTCGAAGGCTCGCCTACCAGATATCAATAATAATATCAAAACATCCAATATCACCGCCGTATTCGCAGCGTCAACGCCAGACCTCCACAGCTCCTCCGTATCTGTAACCAGGCAGCCCTAGGGAGATCCACGTCTTCCAAGGCGCCGGCTAGTCAAGATCCAACTTTTTCTGTTATTCCCTTGCCCGCTGCTGGTTTGTCCTGGCCTGTTTCTTGCGCCCTCGCCGTCCTCGCTGTCGCCCGTCTCTTCGTGCTCTCGTCCTCGCCGTCTCTTCGTCCTGCTGCCGCTGCTCCACCAGGCCAGAAACCCTCCTTGAGCCGCCGCTCATCTCGGGCTCTTCAGATCTCAGCTCGCTTGCCTCCAATCCCTTCCTCCTCTTCTTCCTCCGTCTCGAGTCCGGCCGTTTCTTCCTGATGGAGTCGTAGAGAGAGAGAGGGAGAGAAAGATAATTAAAAAATAAGAAAAAAATAAGAAAAAAAAAAAAGAGAGAGAGAGGCCAACGTCCGCCATCCCTGCGGCCTCGAGCAAGGTTGCGCCAGCTCGTCTCGCCGTCGCTTTTCCTTCCTGGTGTTTGTTATTGTTATTGTTGCTGCTGCTGCGGTTTGTTTATCATCACCATCGCCGTCGTCGTCGACTGCTTCTTCGACTGCTTCTTCGACCTCGCCGTCGCTGTCGATGTCGCCGCCAGCTCCCGCTCTGCCAGCCACCACGATGACTCCGACGTAACGAGCGCTGCCGGATGCTCAGTCTCGCCCGTCCTCGCCTTCTCTTCTTCTTCTTCTTCTTCTTCTTTTCTTCTTGTATTTTCTTTTCTTCTTCTTCTTCTTCTGCTTCTTCTTCTTCGGCTCGTCTGGGCTCGTCGTGATGGAGTTTGTGCCTGCAGTGAGTCTTCCAGCCTCTTTTTTTCGCTACACCCTCCATTCTACACCCTACAACATCCAATATCGTACAACATCTACACCATCTACACCATCTACACCATCTACAGCATCCAACATCTACACCCCGTTGCCTCTTCTCCCTGCTAACTGCTGCAGCTGTGTGCGGCGGGCACAATTGGCATCGCTCCCGCTGGCCTCGCCCTGGGCCGCCCCGACGCCAGCACCGCCAACAGACGCCCCTCGACGCTGGCGTACCAGCGAGCCTCCTTCTTCGCCGGCCAGCCTGCTGAGCTCCCGCTGCCCTTACCTTCGCCTCTCTCGCCTCTCTCGCCCTTGTCGCCCTTCTCGCCGCTGCCAGACTGCAAAGACACCGACGGCCAGCCGCAGAGCCCGCCCAGCTCGCGCAGCTTGCCCCTGGACGCAGGGCTCTCGCCCGCCGCAAAGCTGGACGCCCTCATCCAGCGCTCCGACGAGAAGATCCTCCTGCGGCCGCGGCGGGAGAACGACCAGACCGTCCTGGCCCGCGATGTCGAGATCGAGCCCGAGCAGCTGCCTGGCTCCCTCGATCCCTCGTCTTCCTCCTCTGCTGCTGGTGCTGGTGCTGGTGCTGGTGCTGGTGCTGGTGCTGGTGCTGGTGCTGGTGCTGCGGCTGCTGCGAGGCCTTCCTCGTCCTGGGTGCGCCGCCTGTCCACCATCACCTCCTCCGTCTACGGCTCCAGCTCCGCCGCCAGCTCCTCGCGGCCCCAGTCGCCCTCCGTCAGCGGCTCGACCGCCCCTTTCTTCCCCCAGAAACAGCATCTCCAGAACCGCGCCTCCATCCCGCCAAACAAGCTCGTCAAGCGCTCAACCTCCCAGCGCGACTTTCTTCCAGACTGCCCGCCCGGCTGCGGCTGCGGCTACGGCTACGGCCACGGCTACGACCCTGCCTCCTCCGCCTCGAGGCCGCGCCGCTCAAACTCCATCATCCGCCGTCCGGCCACCAGCCACCAGCGCAGCGCCGCCGCGGCCATGAGGCACCGCTCTGCTACCGAGTCCAATGTCCTGGACGCCGACCTGATACGGCCTCACTCTCTGTCTTCTCCCCTGGCGTCTCCCCCCCAGTCCCAGTCCCAGCCACAACCCCATGGGGAACCCGTTTGGCGCCCTTACTTTCGTGGAATTGCCTCCAATTTCTCCTCCATCCGCACTCGACGGCGGTCCTCCTCGGTCAGACAGAGGCGGGAGCGCTCGCAGCAGCAGCTCCACCTCCTACTCGAGCCTGATGTCGTGCCCACCCTCGTCTCGGCCGCTGCCATCAAACCCCAGGATCCCGCCCAACTCCCTCGCTTTAGCTCTAGTTTCCGGTCGTCAGACCAGCAGCGACAACAGCTACACCAGCGCCAACAATCTTCGGACCGCATTTCCTGGGGCAGACCCGTTCCTGGAGGCGCGCGGGCTCAAGTCTCCCGTATGTTGAGCTCAAAGAAAGAGGAGGACTCAGAAACAGAGGCGGAAGCGGAAGTTGATGCAGATGCAGATGCAGACGCAGACGCAGACGCAGACGCAGACGCCGCTCGATTACTCTCATCGTCAGCACCGCTGCCCCCGTTTGCGGCAGACGACCCTACTCAGCCCTGGGAAGAGTCAATAGCTAAGCTGCAGCGGAGACAGCGTGCCTCCCTCGACCTGAAACGCAACCCTCATTCAGACAGCGAAATCCGGACCAGCAAGAGTGAACGACTGAGCGGGAACTCCATGCGATCGCGGCGGAGGAAGAACATCACTGACCCAGATATATTCCAGCGGCCGGCCACTTCCCACTATCAACACCAACAACAACAGCAGCAGCAGCATCTACATCTACACAATAACCCTCACGATCCTGATGATCACTTCAATAATAACGACGATGATAACATTCCCGTCGACCAATCAGAAGACCCTCTAGAGCCCGTATCCCCCAAGACGACGGTCGCAAAGGTTAAGCCTCGTCTACGGCATTTGCCACAGTTCCACGACCTTCGCAATGAGGTCCTAAACGAGAGACGGTCCGCGCCATCCTCGGCCTCTGGCTCCAGACAGTCATCTGCCGAACAGAAGATCTACGGCAGCACACGAGACCGAGACCAGCGGCTCTCTGTCACTGCCTCTGACCCAGCTTCAACTGTTCCCGGCTCAGATAATGATACCCGTATCTTCTCGTCCGGAGAGGAAGACGAGACTGACTGCCACAGCGACACCATCTTTGACTCCTACCCAACACGCGCAACAAGTAGCAACAAGTCTACATCTACTCCCCGCGGGCCCAGGATAGATACCATCTTCGACAAACCAGACGTCACCCCAAAACAACAGCAACAGCAGCAACAGTGCTATCCAGATGAACTACACTTGTCCTCCTCGGTCGTCTCGTCGGTTCGAAAGAGGTCGGACCTGGTCGTACTCAACCCCCTTGGCCACGGCAACGGCAGCCTAAGACACGCCTCATCTTCAGAGGCTGCCGTCCGTAGAATGTCGCCATCTCCAAAGACCGTCATCACCGGTCCATCACAGCGAACTAGCCGGAAGTCCAGCTACCTTGCCACTCCCTCAGCTGACAGCGCAGAGAAACTGCGCTTCTTCGCTGAAACGTCGGGCGATGAGGAAGATGACGACGATGATTTCCCCACGGCGCTTAACTCTCCTCCCCACTCCAGATCAGCCATCACCCTGTCAAAGGCATCGGAAGCGGGCTCGCGCATGAGTGTTTTTGACTGGTCAGAGCAGCAGAAGCCCACAAAGGACGGCGACAGCTCTGGTTATCGTCCAAAGACCGCTCAAGAGAAGAATCTGGTCGATCTACGGGGAGGACGGTCAACAGCGCGCAGCGCTCCCAACACTCTCCATCTCAGAAGCCAGAGTGTACCAATCGCAACTAAGGAGTCAACGGCGCAAAAGGACACCGGTTTCCCTCTCAAGTTCGGCACCTGGGGCCTGGGTAACAAGGGTCCCAGCGAAGACTGGGATGGTGACTTTGATTTCGAGGACTCGGATGACCAGCCACTCCCGGGCTCCCTGGCCAACGGTAAATGCTCTGCCAGCAGCATGAAGGTTCCCCAGGCTATATTGGACCGACAAGAGAGTGTACACGGCCAATACGGCCTGGTCCAGGAACTCACCGTCCTTGTCGAGGAACTAAAGCGACTCCAGGTCCAGGCTAAAGCACTGCATATCATGGAGGGCCCATCTGCAGAATTATGGAAAGAGGCTCAGGGTATAATAAACCTTGCAACTCTTGAGGAAGACGATGACCAACCACGTTCAAATGGATGCAGCAGGCATCAGCGCCAAAGGTCCTCCTCAGCCACAACATTCGACTCAGGCAATTTTGGCCTGGAATCTTCTCCCGAGCCCATGCCCATGGCCACCAAGCAGAACAGCAACGAAAGCCCAAGCAAGCAGTCCTGTCCTCTTCCCGGGAAAGAAAACTCAGGTCCAGGCACCAATATCAACGCTACTTTCCCTTCTTCCAAGAAGCTGCGCAGAGAATCCTCCGTCAGAGCAAGGTCGGTCCTGGACAACATCCACCATCTCCGAGAGCTTCACAACGGTAACTCAACCGCCTCTCTACCAACCCATGATAGCCAGCAACGCTTCGCCTTTGATACCCAGTCTTTGCGCGACCTCGTCATCCGTGCGGGAGTCATTACACGCTCTCTAAAGGAGATCGTCCGCAAAGCAGAAGGAGTCTACGTCCCGCCTGATACACACCATCTAACTCCCGACCCGCCCTTCAGCCAAATATTCGTCCATCCTTCTTCGCAACCTATACCTGCGAATGGACTCTCCTGAACAATACCACGCCTGGGACACTTCAATTAAGTCCAAAAGGAGCTTGATAGAAAATCAAATACCCCTCAGACCTAGAATTATATCCTCAATTCTTTTCCCTACCCCCTCTCATCTACCACCACCTGGTCTCTTTCTTTCTCGCTCCATTCCGCCTGAAGAGGTACTCTAATGACCCGTTATGGCTCATGTGTCATGTGCACGCTAAAAGAAAGATAATAACACCCCCGGCTTCACGGCCTTTTTCCTTCGCATCGACTAATTCTTTCTCTCTGTCCATGCCTCTCCTTTTATTCTACTGTTCTTACTTTCTTCTTATCCAAAAGCTGCCATTCCTTTACTGTACAATCCAAAAATCTTTTCCCTTTTTTTCTTCCTTTTCCTCGTCTCATCTGCATATTTATTTCTTTTCCTTTTTTTCTTTTCCTCTTTAATTTCTTTTCTTGCTCTGCTTTTTAGCCGGTAATGACTGAGTCGTGGGTTTCCCGTTTTTCTTCTGCTTTCCCCTTTTCATGTAGGAAGTAATGTCCTGCTTCCCCCCTTTTTTTCTACCTCTGTTGTTTCTTTGATCATTCGGGAAGGCTTATGTGATAACGTTTGCTTGCTTGCGTTTTTGCTGGCTTGGATGGACCCTATAGACGCTTCATCACCGTTTGGTATGAATTTCGCTAAATAGCTGTACACGAACAAACCAGAGAACTATAAATGGAATGAGTGAACATGCCCTTGAACGATTTCTGTCTTATCCAGTCAATCAAGTAAGAAGTAAATATAAGTATAAATACAGAGGGGGTTTTCGCTGGGAATAAGTCTATCAAATGCAAGATATAAAGAGAGAGGTGCGTATACAGAGATGAGAAATATTAATCGAGTAGGCAGAGCTATATGGCAGCCTGGAATCAGTTCTTGGATTTCCGTTTACCAATATTCCAGCCCCAGCGTCGCAGAGTCTTGACGATCTTGGGCGTCACAGCTGCGGTAAGTGGCACTCTGAAGAAGATGAAGCTCTTGTGTATGGCGTATGCAAGCGCCAGTTGTGTCCATATACCTATACAAGCAGATTAGTAGCCGATCATCATAACTGCCCAACAAAACCAACGACCAGATAGAATAACGTACTGGCTTCTCCTTTAACAGCCTTTTGCGCCTCTTCGATATCATCCGCAATGCCTATCTCATTCTCGTCTTCGGATCGAGGGCGCGCATCCCTCTCTTTGCTAGGCCATATCTTCGCTATTGCATCCTTCACGGATCCCACAATAATATGCTCGTAGTGTCCTATGCGGTCAACGCCTAGCAGCCGCACAGCAGCAAAGCAGAACGGGAAATCCAACGCTGATAGGAAGAAGTAGACTCCTACAGCTGCCCAGCCGTATTCGCGGGAAAGCGTGCGCATGCGCTGGGAAAACGAGGGTTTTGCAGACGGGTCGGTGTTTGTAGAGTTCGCGCGAGTGAATTGTCGGCGCGTATGTGGTCTTCTTGAGAACTGAGGGCGGATATATCTAAGGGGGGATATTGTTGATATTGTTGACTGCTGGTGTCGCTGTAGCATGCGCGAGCTTTGGCGGAGGCCTATCCATGCCGGCGACGGTCGGGATAGTTGTGGTGATCTGAAGGCTGCCGAAAGCAGCTGTCTGGCCGGCCCTCCGGCCAACCCGCGCGACGATATCATCTTTTGTTTAATTAGCTATGGGCTTGCTGCGTCCAAGGCATCTGTTCCTCCTGTCTGTTGCTCGAGATATCGAAAAAAAGTCAAGAGGGAAGTTTTGTCTTGGCGTTAAGCTCGGGAGGAAAAAGCTTGGCGCGAAGCCTAACTAAATGTCGAATTTCGTTTTTTGATCGTTGATTGAAACTAATTTTTTGGATAGCGACGAAAAGCGCCAGCACCGTCGAGTTGATCGAGGAGACTTGAGAAGGATATCGAAGACAAGATGCCGCCGCGGCTACCTCGAAGCTCCCTGCAGCAATTGTTTGCGCCCGTCACATCCTCACAGCTATGCAGCAGTCCGTCCAGAATCACCGTGACCACGGCCATACGGTCCTTTGGCATCAAACCTATGTATCCCCCCAAAGTCAGCCTTAAACCGCTCGATCCAGACGTGCCGATTCTCTCATCACATCCTATTGCAGCTCATCTGCGAAAAGCTGCCACCCTCCCTCTTCGAACAGGGGCCCTCGCTATCAAGAAAGGAATGACGGCCATCTACGACCCCGAGACAGGCGTGCGGACTCCCTGTACTGTTCTCCAATTAGATGGCGCCCAGGTCATTTCACACAAGACGTTTGAGAAGAACGGATACTGTGCTGTCCAGGTCGGGTCTGGGCTTAAGAATGAGAGAAATGTGACGAGACCGATGCTGGGTCATTTCAGTGCAAACGGTGTCTCGCCAAAACGACATATACATGAATTCAGAGTCAAGGATGAGACTGGACTATTACCAATTGGAGAAGTTATTAATGCCGATTGGTTCCAAGAGGGTCAATATGTTGATGTTCGGTCAAACAGCCGTGGAATGGGATTTGCCGGTGCTATGAAGAAATGGGGTTTTCACGGTCAGGATAGAAGTCACGGTGTCAGTTTGACGCATCGTTCTCTTGGTTCTACAGCTCCTTCTCAAGGCGGTGGTTCCAGAGTATACCCTGGGAAGAAGATGCCTGGACGGATGGGAAACCATCAGGTAACACTGCAAAGCTTGAAGGTGTTGAAGGTTGACGCTGAGAAGGGCATTGTTGTTGTTAAGGGTGAGTTTAGCCTGTTCGCTTTTTATATCATTTTTGTCGGGCAATTTGTGCGCTAACTGTGTGACTTAATAGGGGGGGTTGCTGGTCCCAAGGGACGCTGCGTCAAGATCCAAGACGCAATCAAGAAGCCATGGCCGAAAATCGAGGCTGCACAGCCTGCAGCAGCTAAGGAATGAGCGTTATATTGTTTCATGAAATTCTTCTTTATCTACTATTGTACAATAGCCCTTCAGAGTGGCGTTTAACCGTGTATTTTTTAACCCATCTTCCAAATCTCAGGGATATGCATGAATGTAACTTGGATTGTCGAGGCGTTTAGCTTGCCTTTTTCCTTTTTTTTTCTTCAAGTAAAAACATCCTGCATTTTAAAGTAAACAATTATAATGGAGCAGCCTCCACTATCCCATGCTTTCCAAACGCCATGCCAAGTTATAAGTTATACAACCCTTAGGGTAAAAAGAGGTGAGGTGAGGTATATGTCCTTAGTCCGGGATTAACGCAATCGATCTTTATATTGCACCCTTAAATGGATCTTCTTCGGTCTGGTTGAGTAGCGGCACAGCCGTGCCATCTTCCATCTCAAGGCTCCATATTTCGGTGTTGAACTGTATAGGGTTCATGTTAGTACGGTCATGTTCACAGTCAAAGTATACAACCTAAAAAACAGGTGACGGATAACCCGTACATAGCCTAATCTGCTCTCTCTCGTGCTCTTGAATCGCATCTTTCCCTTGCCGCGAGTTCCCTTGACCCAGAACGAAATGTCGATACGGCCATGAAGCTGGTTCATCTCTCCGCTTATCCACGGTATCTGCTGTGCAAAATATATCTCGTCTCCAAGGAGCTCCCGGGCCTTGGGAGAGTGTCGCAGAGCGTACAACGTACTGCTAACGATACTGGATGAAGACTTCTGGTAATTGAATATCGCGAGACTTGACACGCCAATTATCGCAAGAAATATTGGTATAGTGCGTAGCCACCGTCTGTGTGAGCCAAGTGAGGGTAGCTCTCGGTCAGCTCGTCGTGAGAGCAAGGGACCGCTGTTTGGTTGAGGGGGTGCAACGAGGGTACGGCGTGCGGGTGTCGACGAGCGCAGAGAAACATTGGGCTTCAACATGGGCCGGTAGCACCGCAGGCCCCGTATGGAATTCATGGCTGTCGCTCACCGTCGCCTGGTGACTTGCTTGACTCGATCTTTGTTTAGTCGTTGCATCCTCAACTTTCTTCATTCTGGACGTAAAAGGTGAATGTTGATTATGTAACTATAGTCATGTGATTTTATATTGAACGCATTAGTCAGCATTATCAGTAATGGGCCGGAGTTAGGTCGGCGATATGGACCTAACTAGCCCAGGTCACATGAAGTCGACTTGCAGATCCCAAGTTGGGTATATTTGAATTTGAAAACACGGACATATTGGTAGAGAGGAACTGCCAGTTGACGAGGGAGGAGTAGGTCATGGATCATGGCCTCTACACGGCTACGGAAGACATTCAAGTATCCAGATTCAGACGGTGATGACGATACACGTCCAGAACTAGACGACCAAGGTTCGTGTCATGTAGTTAGCTATAACTTGCAGCCTAACTATATAGCCAGTTACTTACAGATGCATAGAACAAGAGGCTTTGATTGAATCCTTGCGTAAGGATAATGAGACGGCAAATGCATTCTATCAGGTGTTTTATAAGTATCCAAATTTATCCCCACCGGTAACTAGGAGCGCTAACGAGGTACTATAGCTTGTATTGGCTGTGATACCCTGCATAGCCAGCTGTATCTTCATACCCACAATATTATCGTTCAATTCTGTCTTCTATGACAAGGCTTCGGCATTTCTTGGTGCCGCCTCCCTTCTGTGGACTGCCTATTATATGAAATATACGCCGCTGCCGCGAAGTGAATCTAGGGGAAGGCACTCTATCAGCCTGTCAGAGGAGAAGGAAGACCCTATTAGCCGATACACAGTAATAGTGAATGCTGTCATTTCTCTCTTCATGGCACTCTCCGGGCTTCTACGCTTTCAGAAGGACCCAAGCAATGCATACCATATTCTATATGTCCTGCCAGCCGGTAATACCTTTCTACTTATGTATCGTTTTTTATCAGTCGCTAACTCTCATACGATAGTCGTACTCTTCACTGTCGTGGCAGCTCGGAGAACTATGGTTTCAGTCGATCTAAACGAATTAGAGCGCCTTCGTTACGAATATAAAGGAGCGTAAATAATCTTTGAAATAAAAGATACACCTTGCATAGGTTCTAATGTACACTTGGATAATGGAAGGCTATAGTCGAAACATAGGTAGTCTGTTCAAATATCGTGTTCAAATCTACTTGAGCAGGAACAATCCCCAATAGAATTACGCCGACTTTAATAATTAGGCTTCTGTAATCAATTATCTGTAATTTTGCATTGCTTGATTGTAAGATATCTAATACACGTTAACATAGAAGTGATAGTTAGGTCCATCCATCGCTATCGTCATCTTCCACCCAACCCATTGCCTGTAATTTGGCGGTTTTGTTTTTTGCAGCCTGTTTAGCAGTGCCATTCACCTCCGACCTTGGTTCCAGCGGGGACTTGTTTTGCGATTCTGCGGTAGGGATTGATTCACCTGTCTCTTTAGTTTCATCTACCTCGCTAGCTTTCTTAGGAGTTTTGGACTTCGAAGCTTTGGTTGCCACCGACTTTTTAACAGTCTTCTTAGCCGGCCTCGAAGTTCGAGGGCGTAACATAGCCTGCGAAGTTTGCTCTTCCGCCCCCTCTTCGCCTTCACTTTGGTCACTGCCAGATCCACCAAGATCATCCGACTGTATAGGATTCAGCTGACTTCGTCTTGTTGCAACCTTCCTAGATCCAGAAGTGTTGATACGAGAGATTGACCGTCGAGAAAGAGTAAAATCATCGTCGATTTCAATTCCCCGTTTTCGCCTACCGCTAGCACCATCGTCTAGGTTTGGGTCAACAGGTAGATCTTCAGGTTCATCTTCATCCGGTTCGCCTCCATTAACTTCCTCTAGAGCCTGTCCGTTAGTCTGGAAGAGATTTGGGTCTACAACAATTTCTTCAACTTTATTCTGTTCCGCTGGTTGTTCTGGCTCCGGGTATTCAAATGTGATACCCTCCGTAGGCTGGTAACGGTCAGCCACGTCGTCTCGGAAAATAGCATTTTGTGGGACAACAAAACTCGTTTGATGACCCCGGTCCATAAGGGCAGGATCTATGAGACTCTCGTCAAAGTTGGAGTTATTATTTTGTTCCTCCGCTCCTCTTATCTCACTACCGTCAGAGTCGTGATTATATAGAACAGGCTCATCCAATTTAGCCTTTTCTGCTTCTTCTATTCTCAACTGCATTCTTCGGCTATTCTGTGATGTTTCAGGATGCTCGCCTGATTTCTTAAGCCAAAATAGGTTGGAATGACTAAAATCCACCAGAGACTCTACACTTCTGACATCAGCAATCTTTTTGGTATCATGGCCGATTCGGGTCTCGGTTGGCACGTATCCTTCAATTGTTGGGTCGCGGCGCTTGCAATTCGCACATGGACATATCCTTTCGCACCTTGGGCATTTCCAACTCCGTACCTCCAGTACTGTCATTGGCATGATATCAAATGCTCTGTATAAACTGCCGTAACACCATTGCAAATTGCATTGAGAACATGTCTCGAGCTTCCAATTTAATGTCGGTCCACAGATGTGACATCGACTATATTTATGTTTGTCGGCTTTGGTTATTTTTCGACGTTTTCGAGTAGATTCCCTATGGTTTTCATCATCGTCGTCAACATCCTCTTTGACAGGCTTTGTGATGTCGGTCCACGGCCGGCGTTTTAATTCCACCTGGCATATTTCTGCCAGCGTCTTCTTTTCATATTTCTCTTGCTCAACTGAGAGGGGTTGGAAATTATCCTTATCCTTACGACTTCTTCCTGAGGAAAACTTGGCAATCTGGTTTCTCCAGCGTTCATGATCCCGGGTGAGGTCTTTCCAACGAAATTGTTCCACCCACCTCAGCTTAGAGATGCAAGCACAACTTCGACCCATCACAAAGCAGTCCATGCAAACGTCATAGGTGTCATCTTCCCCATCTGGGAATTTACCAATGCACGAGGGGCAGGTAAGAAACCTGTTGAAGATATTGCATCGACAATATGAACAAGTGATATTGCTTGAGAAGGGAACCAACTCAACGTTTTTAGGCTCCGGTATTCGAGTAGAAAAGCTCTCAGATAGAAGAATCTGTGTGAATAACGCAAACAAGCGTTTGAAATCGGACTTTAGGCTGCGATATCGTAAATCGTCACGTGGAGTTGACTTTTCAAGGAGACTCGAATATTTCTTGAGGGAGAAGTAAATGATAGCCTTATTCTTGTATTGTTCGTCTCTGCAGACCATTCTAGCCCGGGGTAGCGCTTCAGTCAAAGCAAGATCAAGCGTTTCAGCAGTCGTCCTGTTCCATGCAACTTTCATCGTGCGAGTACCCCTATTCCACACCTGATGAGGAGCAAGAGGAGGGATTAGAATGAAGTCGCCAACTTTCTGTTCCACAACCCAGGTTTTGAATGGCGCAGACTTCCAGGCATTTATTTGCGCAAAGTGGTCCTCAATTTCGATATCATGTCCTAATGTCGATAGCCAATACTCTGAAACAACCTTAAGATCTTTCTTTTCAGTCATGAACCAGATGGACGATCCAGGTTTTGTCGGTTTTCCGTCTTCCAATCCCCCGGTCGAAGCTTCGACCATGATATTATGCCCAAGAGTAGCACACATCTCTCTATGAGCTGGAGTGTAGGTACCCTCATGACCAATATAGCACATCATGTTCATTGCCCTCATTTCTTCGGGAAGGCTGCTCATCAGGTCACCAGCAGGAGTCGCATCTCCCTCTTTACCTGTCACAGACTCATTCATATAATAAAGAAACTGCGGAAGAAGCGATCGTAGTTTCTCATGCCAGACTGGAGGGCAATCGATATCCTTCAGATACATGCGCTGACGACTAGAGTCCTTGTAGTTTGTGGCGTTGAACTGGTCAGTGAGACCAGCCATACTAGAAAGGTAGTGCTGTATAGTTAGCGGTACATTTGACTTGTTCGTGAGATCCCTTGCGATTTCGACTAATAAGTTGTTAGATTTGCGCATTAACTGTCATGATATATCTCATATTAGGGAGTAACATGCCTTTGCTTCCATGGTTATCTTTGAGCCAGCGTGGGGAAAATATCCACTTCTCCAGCTTACTTCCATAACCCTCTACAACTAGAGGCTTTCCTGAGTAGATAACATGCAGTTTCACCAGCTTCTCGAAATTCTCGATCCCTTGTTCCTCAATCGCGTGGGCAGGAATTCGCGTTACCGGCTCGAAATTAGGCGTTGACTCGACCAATTCTGTAAAATCGAGATCCGGTGAGATGGGCTCAAAGGCCGCGCGTGGTAGCTGTAGCCCAGGCATGGCTCTGGGCCGAAGAGGTCGCGTCGCAACAGCTGTTCACCCACTTGTGGTCGTTTTCATTAAACAACTTAAGAGATTGAAAGCTCATCTGGTTAACAAAGGTGGTAGAAATCAAGTCTGTCACGTGATAGCTAGTTATGGATGGATGCTGCAGGAGCTCTTTATCCCGGCTCATCGGCGCGAAAACACCGTGAAGAGCTAAAGACAGCTCCAGGTTCGCGACGAACGAAGCTGGGAGTCTACAATTGCGCGCGGTAAAGTCGAGCGTTTGGACGGATTCGGTGCTACCTCTTTTATCAATATGTTATCTAATAACTGCGGCTACCTTAGAGCCGGGCTGACCGTCTCCAGCCATATCTTCACCAGCTGCCGTGCGCCGCACAATAGGAGAATACCGAGCATATTGAAGTTTCGACGAATAAGCCGGATACCGCAGATTTACGAGCCCTTTTTGCGATATAATTCCTCTGCTCCCAGTATAGCTGCCAGTCAAAAGCCAGAGCAATATTCACCACCGACAACGGGAATTCTCGCTGCTCTTCCAAAGAAATGGGTACCATATGCAGAATTGATACGACTAGACAAACCCACGGGCACTTACTATCTATACTTCCCTTGCCTCTTTTCGACCCTCCTTGCAGCACCTTTGGCCATGCCAATGGCTACTCCTCTCGAAGTTGCTTGGTTTTCTGGTCTATTCTTCGCCGGAGCATTGGTCATGCGAGGCGCAGGGTGTACAATAAATGACTTGTGGGATCGGAACTTGGATCCTCATGTAGAACGGACCAAGTTTCGGCCAATTGCACGGAGAGCAATTACTCCAAAGCATGCAATTGTATTTACTGGTGCCCAGCTCCTTTCCGGGCTTGCGATCCTCCTTCAATTTCCTTTTGAATGCTTCTGGTATGCAACTCCAAGCCTTCTGTTCGTTGCAGCATATCCACTAGCAAAGCGGGTGACAAATTACCCTCAAGCAATTTTAGGGTTAACCTTTTCTTGGGGCGCGGTGATGGGATTCCCAGCTCTGGGGGTTGAAGTTTTGAGCGATCCCAGCATCCTAGCCGCATGCGCCTCTCTATATGCGAGCAATGTGGCCTGGACTATACTTTATGATACTATATATGCTCATATGGATGTCAAGGACGATGCTAAGGCAGGGATAAAATCAATTGCTTTGGC
Source organism: Trichophyton benhamiae CBS 112371 (assembly GCF_000151125.1). Lineage (NCBI taxonomy): Eukaryota > Fungi > Ascomycota > Eurotiomycetes > Onygenales > Arthrodermataceae > Trichophyton > Trichophyton benhamiae. Next base: position 155,596 of record NW_003315085.1, on the reverse strand, counting down.
TCATATTGATAACAGCAAATATGTGATGTCGGGGCTCGCAGCAGTTCAGGTTAGCCTGCTTGCTGCAGCTGGTGTAGCGGCCGGAGCTGGACCTGTCTTCTTTGTAGGTAGCTGTGGTGGTGCCATGTTATCATTGGGAACTATGATCTGGCGAGTGAAGCTCACTGATCCGAAGGACTGTTGGTGGTGGTTTAAGTACGGCTGCTGGTTTACGGGAAGCACTATATCCCTTGGTCTTCTTGGGGATTATGCCATAAGAAGATCTAATGATCAGAGTGAAGACCTTAAGCAAGACGATGTGAGACTATAATGGTGTGTAGTGGAGTGTGTATTAATAGATTGTATAATATGAGATACTTGTGCCAATATAGAGCGCTAGGCGTCACAATACTCTTCAATCATTTTTACTATCCTTCTCCAGTCTTCCATGGCACCATCCCCTACGTCACCGCAAGCAAGGGTCTTCTCCATTGGCTTGATAACTGTCACCCAACCGCCTTCAGTTTCAGACTGGAAGCCCCAGCTCGTTTCAAGAGTTTCGACTTGCCTGCGCGTCAGCGGGTTTCTCCACATCGCGGTGTTCATAGCAGGTGCCACAAAAATACGTGGTTTGGGCTTCTTTCCGATATCGATCGTGCCGGATGTGTCCCACGCCCGTACAACGGAGAGTAGTAAGTTATCTGCCATCCCGATTGTCATTTTTGCCAGAGTATTTGCGGACAGTGGTGCTATAAGTAGGACGTGAGCCCATCTCCGTAGCTCAATGTGCAAGATGTCTTTCCCCCGCACCCAGGGTTCCTTCCATTCATCTTCATCATGGTATATGCCTTCGACACCTTTCATCCGCCGAATTTGCTGCAAACTCGGCTGCTCATCACTTTGTCCATTGAGAAAATTGGCTGAAGATTTAGTGACGATGATACGAATGGAAAACCTGTTTTGGGATCCCAAAGATGCGACTATATTTGGTAGTTTTATCGTGGCTACTGAGCCAGTGGCTGCGAGTAGGATATGAGTCCTTCCATCATTGGTATAGTTTGCAGCAGAGAATGCTGGAGCCAGATCTTCCTCCATTGTGTGAATACGTTGTAGCATTCCTCGGAATCGTAAATTGATAGTTAGACCCAAGGTAAGAATACCATGTCGAAGGAATTGAAGAGATAGTTTTCTAGCCTTGAGAGCGAGTGGGGCCAAGACCGCGTGGGTGCGGCTCGTCGGCTATGGAACTTAGTTGACTAGTTACATAGACGCCGTTTCCGCTTAGGATATACATATAGACCTTCTCACTCATGCTTAGGGTGGCTACAATGTCTAATCCCATTCTTACCCCCCCCCCCCCCCCCACCCTCATGTCCAGTCTACCTCGTACAAACAGACTCTGGGAAATCTCAGTACTTCGATCCAACACCAAATTTCCACACGCTCTAAGCTCTAAGCTGCATTCGTACTATTGAGGTTTTTTTTTTTTTTTTTTTTTTTTTTTTTTACGCAGACATAACCATACAGATATCAAGCCAAACAACATCATGATTGACTGGGGAGAGGCTAAAAGAAATTGAACTAGCCGATCTCGAGGACAGTGTCATGGTACCTCCTACTTGTAATATCCTCGGAAAGGCTGTAGTAAACTAGAGGTGGAGAAGCCCAGAGGCTCATGCAGAAGCCCGTGCTAATACGCCGTCGGACGTGTTCTCTTTTGGGGTTGTTACGTGGATTTGTACAGAACCTGTTATTTACTGGTAGTAACCGGCCTAATAGAGACTGATTAGTGCATATGCGTGGTAACACATCATTCTTGCTGTAGATCCAACGGCTCTTCCAAGGGTGGATGTCCAAGTAATTGTTCTCCAGCATCAACTCTCGTACTTTAGTAATAATGAGTCCATCACTGCATTCTTAAAGCATATAAGTGATGAGAACCCTTGGGGGTACAGCCATTAATATACCGTTGAACGGGTGGGTTGCGGCCACTCCTCATTCGTCATTCGTTAAATGGAAGGGTTGAGGCTGTATTCAAGGATATCATTGTTGGGTGAACAGATATCGACCCCAAGAAGAGGTTCACAGCTCGTGTTGCTTTGGGTCTCCCACGGTTTCATTCTGGTTAGTAACGAGATAACTCTCTTGCCCTAATAATATAAAAGTCTCGACTATAACTCAGGTTTCGTTTTGGTTCCTCTAACAGAGATGCATATAGTTATCCATGCAAAGTTCTTGCCGCTTGATTGGCCAATCTAATTAATAATATCCGTGGTTTTATATGGCCAAGCTCTGGAGATGCAAAAAAGTTCCCCAAGAACATCCGGCGACTTCGTTGTTATTGTTAACTATTGTCTGGTTATTCCAAGTCTATTTTCCTTCTTTTTTGTTTTTTAACGAGACCCTTAATCTAAGTGGCAGAAAGCAACATGGCTTCTAGACTATCAGTTTCGTCGGTAAGGATTACACCACAGTTATGTTACCCTATATTAGCACTCGCTCACCCTCTCGACAGCTTCTTCGATTCACCCGCCTACCTACCCCGGCGACGAAGAGGTTCGGACTCACTCCTTTGCAAATACGCCTACTCTCCGATGAAACCCGATCCGCCATTGATAAAGCTGTAGCCTCGGCGCCTGTTGTCCTGTTTATGAAAGGCACCCCAGAGACACCGCAGTGCGGGTTTTCAAGGGCTAGCATTCAGGTTCTGGGTCTACAGGGGCTGGACCCAAAGAAGTTCACAGCATTCAATGTGCTCGAGGACCCCGAGCTAAGACAAGGTAGGCACAATTGCACAATTGCAATACGGTAGTGGTAATTGAATTATATGGCTAACTTGTTGGTTTTTGTTTCATATTAGGGATTAAGGAATATTCTGACTGGCCAACTATTCCCCAACTATACGTCGAGAAGGAGTTCATTGGTGGTTGTGATATCTTGATGACTATGCATCAGAATGGAGAGCTGTCTAAGCTTCTCGAAGAGAAGGGCCTGGTCGTGCAGGCAGAGCAATGATCGAATCTATTCGCAATCAGAGAGATATGTCAGGATATGTTACAATAGTCGGCGTTACTGAGAGGGTCAACTTCTGGATTTATGTGTCTCTCTTTTTCCACTAATAGGCTGTAAATTTGTCTATACATGTATGCTCTTTGGGATAAGCATGGACCGAAGGATGTAATACATACATATGCACTCCTAATTATACCCTGGATTTCTAGTTTGCTTTTCTCAGCTATGTTTCTGATACCCGGCCGAATTATAAGATGCAGTGGTGGCTATTTCAGACTGTGCGCATTGGCCCTACCCGTATGGAGACCCAAATAGGAAATCTTCACTACATACCTTCAACCACAACTTTTTGTCTTCCAGGTTTCTATTCTACAGAATACCATATTTGCCATTACTCTTCCAAAGCCCCATACACAACGGTCTAATGGCCGAGTCACACTGCTACCGCTCTATATACAAGGGTCGAACCACCCGGAACTCGGCACTGCAGTGTTCGCCCGGTCAAACTCCATATGCTAAAGCCAATGCGAGTATGAGGAGACTCAGATCTAGCATCGATATGGAGCCCTCAGATATCCCGGACTCAAGAACAGATACAGCCAGGCCATACCCACCTACTGAGGAGCTAAACGATGGGCAAACGGTTCTGGACTCGTTCATTGGTCAGTATGAAAAACGACGTAGTTAATGCAGCACAACAAGAATTCCTCTGACTGCTGGCAACAGATCTGCTGGAGTCCGCCCGAGAGGATATGGCAGAAGAGCTTTCTGCAGCAATCTCAAACACTGAGGACTCCATGAAAACTCGCCTCGATGAGATGGCTACAGCATACGTTAAGAGGGCAGACGAATTCCAGGCTAACTATACAAAGGTGTTAAGCCATATCGGGGCGCCAGTGCTAGGCGAGAGTACTGCTGGGGGTCAACCTGCAGAGTTAGATTCAGTAGAGGTGTTCGGCTTTGATCGAACCGCATTCTCGAGCAAGATAGAAGCCGAAAATCGTTCCCTGGAGCGATTGTGGGGCGAATGGGAGAAAGTACAGCAGAAAATAATCTGTCTTGCTGTTGAGGTTCTTGGTGTGAAAAGGGCTGGTATCACCAAAGATCCGAAGAAGAAGGTGATGAAGAAGAGATTGAACCGTGCTGCTGGTTTATTCGACAAACAGCAGTCTAAGCAGGGAGCTATGCGGGATGAACTGCAAAAACAGCATCAAGCCGTTACATTGTTGGCAGAAAATTCAGTAAAACAATTGAAAGCCCGTCAAAAGGTATTGTATACATTTACCTTCTCTTTTCCTGGGCCACTGATGTCACTAACGACTATAACCTATATATAGAAATCTATGGACCAGAGAAAGAGACAGCGCGAGGAAGTCTGCCAACTTGCAAAGAGGATGCTGGCACAAGTTTAACTGGCTTAACTATCCGTTCGGTCTATGTTTATTTTTAGTACTATATTGTTTCCTATCATGCACGAAGCTCTCTGTGGTGAAAGGTCATGTATATCATATATGTTTTATAGCTTTATCTATATATCATAAATCTTATGCAAGAAGACGTTATTAGTATGGACTATCCCATACTTCTAATTACCTTTTCCAGACAACTTAGCTGCTTCCTCCTGCTTCTTAACCTCTGCCTCGTTAATACTCTTGAGCATTTTGATCCTTTGTCGTTCCTCGAAGGCTGCTCTCGCTGTCATGATTCGCTGTACTATTTCTCCAGCATTGACGTTTTGGAATTGATGATTGCCGATTTCTTTGAATATCCCTAATTTCCTGGGTTCTTCATACGGATCAAAGGTTAGAGGGATGAAAGTGGTAGGGCCATGGTACACCACATCAGCCATTCCAAAGGGCAGGGCGCTTAGGTATGCTTCGGTTGGAGTAAAAGGGGCAGCAAACACGACAGCATTTATATACTTCAGGAAACATTAGCCTTGTACGAACTTATGAAGGGACGGGCCATGCTTACACGACACTGGAGGACACAGAGACCTCGTTCGAAAATGTTCATGATTGGATAATTCAGACCTTTCCAGCGATTGATTACCTCGTCGTCATGCACGCCGGCCACGATATATGCGGGCCCGTAATCCTCACCGTGTTCCTTTACTCTCTGTGCCACTTGGTCTGGGTGGAACCACCCACGAGCATCTCCTTCCTTTTCTTCTGCAAAGTGCACGCAGCGGAGAAACTCGATATGGCCAGACGAAAACAAGTCGAAGCCACCGTCAACATAGACAATCTTCTGTCCTGGTTTTGGCTTTACACCTTCAACCAACTGCTGCAGCTGCTCATGTGCTCCACCAGTTGCAGGTGTGCTGCTTAAAGTTGATGGACCATTCCAATGCCAGACCTCAGGCCCAGGGCGTAGCCCTGTCTCGTCTGTGGCATAGTCTCTGATACGCTGGAAATGACTCTTTCCAGCCTCCTCCATCTCCTCAGGAGTTCCGGAGCCCTCCTTTCCTGTGATATAAGCTAGAAGGGACTTGATAAAGTGAGTCTTCGTGCAGAGAAGCATGCGGCCAACCAGGTCAGTGGTCGAGATGCCAGGGGTACGCTTCACCACTAGAAAGCGGCCTGCCTCCTTGACAAACCGATAGCAGTCGTTGCCATCACTGTCTGAGGTGATGTCGTCTCCATGAACAACATACTGGCATCCATAATGAGATATCCAGTCTAGAGAAGTAACATATGGAGCGTACGGGATGGACTTTGTTGACCATCGACAAGCATCCACAGCAGCAATCCTTCAGGCCTAATCAGCAACTTCAAGCAAAGAAGAAGAATAGAGCAGCAAGAGAGCGAAAAAGAAAACAAAGGGAGTCCTGCTTGAAAGCCGTAGGAGTACTGATTGACCAACCGTTCAGCAAGGGTCATGACGGTAGGCCCCTTATTGTCCGATATCTCCTCGTCTGAATGCACACCAACGAGCAGCTCCTTTCCCAGTCTGCGAGCCTGTAGCATGGCCCCCGCATGGCCTAACCCAGCTGATTAGAACAACCGCCCACAGAAGACGACGACGAAGCTGTAAGCAGTACATCAAATCAATTGGCGAACGAACCGTGGTGGCTGAAGTCAAAGCAGCCGTCTACCCAGATCCTGTCCTTGGATATCTCGACATCCTCCTGGGGGTCTGCTGGCCATTGTCCCGGCCGTGGGAGTGCCCCGCGCTCAAACGCCGCCATCTCAACGTCAACAGAACAGACACCAGCACAAAGTGGTCGGTCGAGCGAGCACACGTCTCGCAGCAGAAAGGAGCAAGTGATCGCGTGTGATCCAGCCGTCGACGACTCCGTGTCCCAGCTCAGTCGATCCTCCAGGTGGCGCTCGCCATCGTATTACTTTGTTCCAGTCTGTCCGGTCTTGCGCTCGTCGGTTTCGCTCGTTCGTTCGCTTTTGGCTCGTTTCGACGCAAAAGTCACCAAACAGGGGAGCCCACCGGGGGGGCCTGGATGACTAAGCATATCCCATTGCCCCGACGATACGTCATCGTTACACGCAACCTCGGTAACTTTGCCCCCTGCTTGTATGGCCAGCTGTGGTAACTTTGCCCCTGACCCGCCGCCGGTCTTGTCACGTACCGTATTTTCCGACGGCGCCGCTGCTTGTCTTCCGTCATCCTGCGCTGCGGCGGCCCTGGTTCTTCCAACATCGAAGGCTCGCATTAGCGTTCATCTCCAACAGGTCGACCACCGCGCTCCCACCAGCCCTTCGAGAGGCGCTGTAGCGTACCCGTCTCTTGGTCCATCGAGGACTTAGCATGTACCATCGGTTCCCGCGTGAGAGGAGGGGGGTCCCACACCCTTGACAGTCGAAAGATGCAGTCCGCTATAAAGATGCCCAAGCTCGAGACCGAGAAGGCGTCGGCTCACAACACTGTACGTTGACCTCCCCTTTGCTCTCCTATCTTTTGCTTCTCTGTCTCTCTCCCTCTTCTCTCTCCCTCTTTCCTCCTCCTTTTTTTTTTTTTTTTTTTTTTTTTTTTACCTTTTTATACCTTCGTATCTCTCCAAAGCCGCAAAGCTGGAGTACTCGGCTGCGCTCCATGTCAAGGCTATCATGTCCGGGAGAGACTTCCTTGCTCCTCCCCCGGACACTAGAGCCAGAGAGGTAAATCTTGCTGTATTATTCCAATGCTTACCTGCTGTGCCTCTTTTTCTGGCATCTAAACATGTCTAGGGATTCAATTCTTCCTCCACTATATCTACCCCCATAACAGGGAGCAACAACCTTGGACCCCAGAGCGCCACTAATATATACTCCCACATACACGAAACCGCATCAAAACGGATACAGACCCTCGATTACCTACGTAGCGCGTGAGATGCCTGGCTCCTCCCCTTTTCCGGCCATTGTCCTTCTAGTTGGTGGAGCGTAGTGCTGACATTCTATCAACTGGATGACAGTCACAATGGCAGAGTATACTGGTTCAATACCACACACTTCTCCAAAGCAGATCTCGCCCGCATGCCCTACTTTGAAAAACGAAAGCTCACGCGCCGCGCCATAAATTTCCTTTTCCTGGGCTTCTCCCTCCCGCCGATACTGGATGTCAGCTCGGGACTCTCCGAATACCTCAAATCCCTCAACGCTCTCCTACTCGAGTTCGAATCCTTCCAACAGATCCATTCCGTGGATGGGGGACCTGCTGCAACTCTGGCCCGTGCAAGGCTGCCGCACATGTTCAAGCGGTCAGGCCAGTCCACCAAGGTGAGACGGACAAGCTCAGCTACCGAGATTGGTCTGCCCATGCAATCTGGAGGAGTAGATCACCACTCTGAACTTAAGCCCATGGGCAACATGGCCTCCGCAGGCGGCACCTCTGCAGTCTCCACGTTCCCGTCTAACTCTGAGTCACAGGATCTACTCCCTGGTGAAGAATACACATTCCTCCTTACGCCTTCGTTACCGTTTGACCCGGACTACTTTGAGATATTCGCCACTCTATGCGACGTGCTTATCGACTGCTATTCGAGGCTGGTCTCCCTTGTTTCTCACCCTAGCCTTTGCAATGCTGCTATGGGCGAACTCTTTACCAAGGCTGACGCAAAGCTACGGAAAGTGATCGTAAGTGGTATTGTCAGAGAGTTTGAAGACGCCAGCCGGGCCAGCGCGAAGAGCGAGGTCGCTGGAGTTGGACGTATGGTTTTAGGTGGACTCCTGGGTTAAGCGATATAGTTCGGGTCAATCTTTTGTAATTAGTTAATGTCTAACGTTGATAAGAGTGGACTACACATTATGACGATCTAATGAACATATACCCAGCGCACCCGTTTTACCATTTCCCAGTTTATTATTAATATCAACTTGCTGCTTAACAGATACTAAAAATAATAGCCCTTTACGGTCATCATGACATGTATTTGTGTGCTATACTGCTAGCCTCTAAAGTTGCCTCCACTCTTGTATAATGTATATAGTGTACAATCAGACATCGATATCTTGCACATAAAGGAGAGGTCTAAACGAGGGGGAGAAGGAAAATATATATAAGAAAAAAAAACAGGGAATAAAAGAAAAATAAAAAATAATAGAAGGGAACGCTCATCTAAGCCGAGTTGCGCCGTTCCCATTTTTATTTAACCACCCAGATGAACAAAAAGAAAATGGTATCCAACGCCAAATGTCAAATAAAAGCACGGTCTTTCTTTTTTGATGGGGTCGTGATTTAAAGTAAACGCAAATCGCTCACAGGAAACAAAGTCAAAACCGTAACTCCGCTGGTATAAAGATGTAGAGTGGAGATACTCTGGGTTCTCAAGATCGATGTCAACGATTGCGTGGCAAACGTGGTCGGTAGCTGCCGATCGAGTAATAGGCTGGACCGAGTGTTAGGAGATTGAACGGTTGTTGGTAGTATTAGCCGTAGCATCGTGGGCTATTGGTGTGCGCGCTGGGCCTCCATTTCTTTCTTGTGTTCCAAGAAAACTCGCCGGCTCATCTCAAGGACGGATTCGAAGCCTTCGCGGCCCTTTTTCGCGTTCTGGCTAAAAGTCTCCACACTCACGTCCTCGATTTTGTTCTTGATCTTCTGCCAGCCGCTGCACATAGCAGTAATTTGGGCCTCCTGCCTAAAGTCCGTTTTGCTGCCGGGCATCGAGCTTGATGGTTGATAGGTAACAACCTCTCGCACCTTCAGGACGTTGGCCCATGATAGATTCGTAGAGCACATGGTGACTTTCTTCGACCGTGGATCAACGTAGGATACCTCGTAGACATGGGATGTCGAGCTGCCTCCAAACAGTTTAAGAATCCATTGAGGGGCTGATTGGTTGCATGTTATCAGACGCTCAGTTCGTAGCTATGATGAGAGAAGCCATATGGTTAGCCAGTTTGCCCAGCGTAATCATTACCGATGTGCGCCGGAGGGACTCACTATGCCAGATTCTGGGTTGATATCGTGGGAGAGCACGTCCACCGCCACGACATGGGTGGACTTCTCATTCCAGGGACAATATTTACGCCAGTTGGCCGTGGAAACCTCGTCCCAGGAGTAGTCAAAGGTGCATGTGGACTCGAAGACCTTCATCGTTCTTCTGACACGGAGAAGAGGAGTAGCCGAATCGACGTCCTTTCGCTAACACGACACAAGGGATTAACCCTAGCCCTGAGTGAGGCCAAACAGAATAAAATAGTATTATATATTAGTCTATTATTGAGGATTGACAGGATGCCGATGAACTCGACTGTTCTCTATGGTGACTGTCGATAGGAAAGATGAAAGATGCAACTCTCGATGACGCTCTTGCTCCGGTCGAATTTCAAAGCAGAAAAAAAAAAATTGTTAGGGAAGAAAAGAGAGGAACCTCTGCTGACTCATCAATGCCAAGCCCGTCCGTGCCGGTTTGACCCGCCAAGGCACATGAGCATCACGTGTCACTGTTTTATTCCTTTTTCCACTTCGGCTTTTTGATAAGTTGATGTCGTTGTGAGAATTGATTGAATGCTTGCATCATATGTCTCTAATTGCCTGTCTGGCAGAGGCTTGGACACCCGAATAGAGGGCTGGCAGACCAGTCGTTGCGAGAGCGGTGGCTCCAGCAGTCGTTGGACCCATAGATGGAGATGCGTCCACGTGACTGACGCCTCGCCTCCTTATCGCCAGATCTATCAAACAGACGGACAAGGCATGGAGCTCCAGCAGCTACCAACACTAATGCTGCGGTGAGTGGCCACTGTTTGAGATGGAAGTGAGGCCGTTTCACAGCTCCTCCTAGCCTTGATCCCGCCTATCCTTTCGAAGCATGCGCATTGTGTCTTGAGAAAGTTGATTTCTACCCTTTGACCAACGTTACCAGGGCTGCTGCCAACGCTGGCCCCCCGGGAATAGAATGCACTTCAGCGGATATAGTGCTTGCTCGAGCGCATAATTGACATAGACAAAAAACCAAGTCATGGCTACGAAAGAAGATGACACCGCCATCACTGCGTCTAACGAATCCCTTGCCCAACCCAAGTCCGCCACAGTACCGCAGAGCTCTAATTCGCAGTCACTCGTCGACCAAGTCAGCCTCTTCGTTGCACATGCAGATAGGACAACTTTGATTTCAATCTCAGCCGGAGTTGTTGCTGTGTCTTATGTGCTGTTCGGCAGACTTGCCCTTCTTCTCGTTGGTGCTATTGGAGGGGTCATCCTGTACATATGGTGGGAAGGACAGGACAATGTTACAAACGGAGATAATGAAGGGGCAGCAAAGCGCAAACGACATGAACTTAGCTTAGAGGTAGCCAACAGATTGACGGCGCTGTACGCTGACAATGGCTCAAAGCAGGACGATGATGAAGACACTCTTAATAGACCAGGGGAGTCCTCCCTGGATTACTCAAGGATGGGACCAGCAACAGAAGCCGCATTGACTGCTTTAACAAATTCGGTAATTGCAGACTATGTAAGGTGAGCTTGACAATACCCCTGGGGCTCTCGAATGGTAAATATGAGGCTAATCATGTTGTTAGCTGGTGGTATAAGCCTATTTTACCTTCTGAAGATGAGTTCCCTGAAGCATGCCGCAATACGCTCGTGAGCATGGTCCTGGCTGTATCATCTCGTATTTCTCGCAAACGGCCGGCCGACATGTTTCTGCAGTTTGCAACCAATTCAACATCCTTCATGATTGTATTCTTCAGTGAACTGTCTGCTGCTGTTGGTACAGCCACAACGGGCTCTAGGCCCGTGGCCGACTCTATAGACGAATACCTGGACAAAACCCAGAAAGTAGTCTAGCCAATGTTTTGTCGTCCACCCAACAAGAGAAAAAGCTTGGTCTCGTTGGAACAGATATACTTAAAACCTTCCTTGAGCCATCAGTTTATAACTGTGGTCCTCTTCGCATTTTTCTGCGTGAAGTCCTGTCTCGGTTGATACTGCAGCCCACAATAGACATGTGCTCTGATGCAGAGTATATCAATACGTGGATTGTGTATCTACTCGAGGAAGGGGAACCGCAGCTTTTGAACGCTATTGACGCCGGGCTTGAACAAGCGGACAATGTCAAGCAGAAAAACCCGACCAGTACCGGTACCCCAACGGCCAACGTACTGGAAGGGAAGGTCTCCAATATTGTTACTAATCTTGGGGATCAAAAGCTAGCCGAACAGGTGCAACCTATGAGGCAGCCTTTCGATGCTGATTTTGCACAGCATGAGGACATCAGCGCAATAGCAATGCCAAAAGAAATACCTAGAGCAGCAGACTCTGAGGAGACCAGCGGGAATTCTGCCGTATATACACATTTACCTACTGACTCCTCCTCATCTAATACTACTGACCACCAGCCTACTCCTGGCTCGAGTACCAGTCTCAACGAAGATTCACTCGATAATCCCCCCCTTGACAGCCAACCAACGCCAATCTTGAATACTTCTGCCACCTCCCTAATTACAATGCAAACTTCACAGTTTCGCGGCTCTTCGGTTGCCATTATCGAAGATTTCAACGAAGATGATAAAAGTAATATTCGCTCAAAACCAACGAGCGAGTATTTGATCCAGATTGAACCCAGCAACCCTAAGCTCACTGGCTGGATGATTGCCAGGAAATATAGCGACTTTGAAATACTGCATGAGACTCTACGACGAATTTCTGTTGTATCTGGAATTTCTGATTTCTCGCTACATCATAATGAATTACCCGGGTGGAAAGGTAGAAACAGGAATGGCTTACGAGTTTCTCTTGAGAAATACCTCCAGACAGCTTTGCAATATGAGCAGCTAGCAGAGTGTGAGGGGATGAAGAAGTTTTTGGAAAAAGGACGACAATCCGGTCTTGAGCCAGAGTCCGCTTCATCAAAGTCTGGGTTTCCATTCGCAGCACCTGTGGCTGTTTTTGAGAACGTTGGCAAAGGAGTAATGGGCGTCCTGGGGACTGCGCCAAAGGGTGTTGCAAATAGTAAAAAGGCCATCGTCGGCGGAGTCTCGGGAATATTCGGGGCATCGGGGAATGATAACAGGAAGCGAGCCAGCAGTAATGCAGCAAGCAGACCTACGGCTGTACGGGGGACCTCAATGGATATACTGCCATCACCCGTGACCAACGTCACAGCCCACTCTAAGAACCTATCAATGAGCAACTTGCAAGATCGACCTAGAGCGACTTTCCAGCGACAGCCAACTCATCTAGAAAATGAATCAGGGGATATAGGCTCTGGATTGCCTACTTCTATCACTCATGCTGATAGTTCGCTGGCGAGCTCGTGTGAGAATTTAGCTGACGAAGGAAATGTTACACCACTTTCGTCATCAGATACCCCAGATACAGTGCATGTAGCCCTTTCTTCAGAGGCCAATGTTGAGTCCAACAAAGAGCCGGCCACTAGGGATAAACCCGGATCTGCTAGCTCGGGTGATGTGGAACCACCTCCAAAGAAAAGCTCAGAAGGTCGTAGTTACGCCCCGGTTTCCGAGGAAGAAGCAGTAGTCGTGGTTGAGCTGCTTTTTGCTGTGATAAACGAAGTGTACAGTCTGTCATCAGCATGGAATATTCGGAAGAGACTGCTCAACGCCTCAAAGTCTTTCCTCCTCCGCCCGGGCAACCCTAGTTTGGAAGCTATTCGGACTCTTCTCCAAGATTCAATAATTGATGGTAATACGTCTGATGAGGCTCTCGCTGGGTATATAACCAAGCTACACAAAAGTAGCTTTCCAACAGAAGAGGATCTGAAGGCGTATCCCCCTCCACTCTCGCCGGAACAGAAAGAACAGCTCAGAATTAAGGCACGGACGCTACTGATAAGCCGAGGTATGCCACCGGCTCTGATGGGTATAATGGGCGCAAATGCAACAGGAGAGGCGCTAGGGAAAATATTTGATTGTTTACAGATACCATCCGTTGGCAGGGCGTTCGTCTTTGCCATCCTTTTGCAGGCAATCAGGGTGATGACACAGTGAAAAATCAGTAGGGGTGTATAAAATATATAAAACATATTTTTCATGAATTAGCTAGGCCAATGAGATTAATATTTCTCTAAGGCTAGAATTAAACCCTTGGAAACCGAAGGAAAATAGTTCTATCTAATCGAAGAAAAGTCTAGTCCTAGATCTGGCCAAAGCTAAAATTACATCTATTTAGTCGTTCCGTCTTCCTCGAGAGAAACCAATCGCCGCTTTTTGAAAAACAGAAATGTGAAAAAAAGAGAGAATGCTGCAAACGATGAGAAGTTATTTGAGGAAGAGAAGGTAGAAAGGAAGTTACTGGGGTCAGGGAATCACCAGGATGCTCTATATGCCAACCAATATCGAAACACGAAGAAGATCGACATAACAGAGGAGATATATGAATCTATGCGTGAGATTGCGAAGGAAATCTGGTAGTTAGCGAGGATGGTCTATTTTGATAGACCGACGAAGAAATCCCGTGTAAGCTCAAAACTGAGCCAGCTGCTGGCCATGCTTGGAGCAACTTTTAGCAGGTTAGGAACGATGCCCTTGTAGAAACCGCGGAGGCCTTCTTCAAGAGCGATTACTCGGACGGCATCGAATATGGATGTGTATTTGTATCCCATACCAGACATGGTGTTTATCTGGAACCGACGGCGGAGAACATCACTTGAGTTCATGTAAGTTTGGGAGTCTGGTGGAATTGGCGGTTCAGGAGAGACTTACAATGGATATGTGCATGTTTGAGCCACAGCACCTGATATGGCTCCTGCTAGTAGCTTCCTCAGAGCACTTGGATTTGCATCACCTTCAGGTGTGAGGACCTTTCGTATAGATTCATATGTCATGAAATTTAATCCAACCTTTCACACGGTCAGCCGATACTATATTTTTGATCATTGGGGAAATCCTTGAGGCAAGACTTACGTAAGGAGCCACGCCGGCAACGGTAGGGAGAATTCCTCTGTATAATGCAACGATGCCACCCTCATTCTTGTACATGAGGCGCATTGTCTCATACATCCCAGGTAGTTTTGTTTGATGCTGGTTTTTCAGTTCCGCAAAGGATGCTGACTGGATCGAAAGGCGGGTGCGTACGATATCCAGCGGGTAAGTGAAAGTAACGGAAGTTATACCAGCGAGTCCACCACATGTAAGCCGTCTCAGGGGAGTCAGCTCTCCACCAGGCGTCGGTTCAAATGCCTATGATTGACGCCAGTTAGCATCATCCAGCAATATCCTCTTGCAATGAAGAACGCCTTCCATGCCCGGTACCTTTTTATATAAGTTGTAGCTTCCAAATTGGACTGCGGAGTATGGAACAATTCGAATACAGTTTGTTCCATTACCACGCATGAATCCTCTCCAGCCTTCTTCTCTCCACATTTTGGCAAGACCCTTGCTTATGGAGAGTTTGTATTCTTCTCGACCAACACTCTGGACCTGAAGGAGAATCTTCAGCCGTTCCAGCGGGGACACAATCGTTCTGGACACGGCGCCTGCAACACCACCGCCAATGAAGGCCGCCACGACGGGCTCTGCTAACCTGTCCGTCACTGCAGCGAGAGCAGGATTTCTTTGCTTGACCTATAAAAATGAAATTCAAGCCACAGTTAGCCCATCGATTGTCATTCTGGTAGAGAGAAGCCGTATTCCATCAAAAGAAAGATCTAACCTGTGCCTGTGGGAATACCTCTGCAGCTCCGGCAGGTAGCTGCGTCAAGCCGTGACGCAGAGCGGCCCTGTCATCCGGGTTATCATCTTTGCGATTGAGACTCATCGTGAGGGGTACAATCGAGTAGCTCCAGGCCCGAAAAGCAATCGGCAACAGTCCTACTATCGGTTGACTGGCAAATGGAGCTACCTAAATATGCCCCGGTTTTATATCCTTGTAGCCGTGAAAACTGCTCTTGCGCGCAACTGGCTGAGGGATGGACTCCGGTCTGGAGAAAGGCGAAAGCTAGACCCAAGAGGGGTAAATGGCAACAGTGAAGTATCTAGAGCGAAACATGCTCCGAAATAGAGGCTGGCTGGAGGGGAGATTGGTCGTTGAGTCGACTGAATGCTGTCTTAAACCATCCGGATATCGAGAGCCAGGCGAGGCTTGATAGGGGGATCTCGACTTAATATCCGGGCTGGCGACAAAAAGGGCGACAAGTGACGGCTGGCTCAGTCACGGATCCATCTAACTAAGCCTGGGCAGGTGATGGGAGTGAACAACGCAAAGAACAACCAATGCTCTGGTGTTCAAATGATCTACTTGCAAGTGTTAATCCAGAGGATGGTGAAGCGCCCTTTGCATAGCAGTCTTGACAGTTGTTGTCCTTTTTTTTTATTTTATTTCTTTTATTTTTTCTTGGTGATGAAGATCAAAAAGAGCGAGAAAAGGAAAAAAAAGAAAAAGAAAAAGAAGAAAAAAGAAAAGATAAAGCTGAAATTCCCGTTTAACTCGCAGGGCTTACGTCATAAATTACATAATCACGGGTTAAGGTTGCTCCGGTGTTTTTCCGGGCCTCCTTCCTTTTTCTTTTTTTTTGCCCTTTTTTCCCTTTCCTCCTTGCAACAACAACAACCTTGGAACAACGTCGACTTCTGCTGCCTGAAGGACGAACGACGAGCTCTAGACACAGCGCAGTCGTCTTGCTTCACGTCTGTACGACGCATATAAATTATATTCTCTATAGTAGGGCCTCCCCCTGTTAGTCTTTTTGACCCTTCACCATGTCTCGTGGCGGCGGCACCACGCTCTACGTTACCGGTTTTGGCCACGGCACTCGAGCCCGAGAACTCGCCTACGAATTCGAACGGTATGTCCTCATCGTCGAGCTCCCCCTGATCGATACCTCTCGACCGATCCTTCTCTCTACGTCTTGAGTCCGAACCGTCAAACAAACAGCGATATTCTTTTCTTCCTGTCTTCCTGTCTCGTCAACGGTCCTACGCCTCCCCCGAACGCCCTTGGCATCAAGTTCTGTTCACGACGAGCTCCCTCGTCCATCAAATAGCTTCTACCATATACCCCCTGACTGGTTCTTGTTGTGAGGCTCATACGGAATTATATGCATATACTATCTCTCATCCTTACTCTTCCCGATCAAGAACAAAGAAGGTCGCCAGTGATACGTATCGTCTTGCTAACTTTTTTACTAAAGATATGGGCGCCTCGTGAGGTGCGATATCCCAGCTCCCAGAACAGCTTCAAGCCGACTGTAAGATAAATATAGACCTGGGTTAAGCTATTGTGGTACAAGGGGCATGCTAATGGTATTTTTCAGCTTTGCCTTCGTGGAGTATGAGAGTCGTCGCGATGCTGACGACGCTTACCATGAAATGCACAACAAGCGCATCGGCCGTGATGACGTTTTGAAGATTGAGGTAAGTCGGCCCAACACTCACATATGTCTTCTGGCTTGAGACTTACCTGTTTATTAGTGGGCTCGCACTCCTCCATCTGCGTCATGGCGCTTCGATTCCGGGCGTGACCGCCGTCGGGAACGCACTCCCCCACGCCGCAGTCACCGCTCTCCCTCTCCACGACGAGGCCGCGACTACTCTCCCCGTAAGGACGACCGTCGCGACCGTGACTTTGAGCGTCGTGAGAGAGACCGTTCTCGAAGCCCTGACGACCGTGACCGTGACCGGGACCGGGACCGAGACCGAGACAACCGGGATGACCGTGAACGTCGCGAAAGTGAGCGTGAGAATGGTACCACTAACGGAGATGAAAGGAAAGGTAAATAATCCCCCCTCTTGGTTTCCTTGGCGTCAATTTATCATCAACTGACCCGATATAGTTCCCATGGATTCTCCTCCCCCAGCACATGACGAGTTGGACACTGCTGAGTAGGTCAATCGCCAAGTTGCGAAGTTTCCCCCCTTTTCCGCCTTAACGCCGGAAAGCCGTCTCTTTCGCCCTTACAGAATCGTCGCTTTATGTTATTCCGCACGGGAGTGAGGAACTAGTTGCTTTCACTGGGTAGTATCCCTCTACTCCAACAGTTAACACTCCTCACAGGTCATGATTTCGCGCCCGTTCTATTGCTTCTATCACCTCGGTTCTCTATCCTTAATCTCTTTTTCCTTCGTCCGTGCTTGCATGTTTCTATTCGTTTTTCAGTGGGCAACTGGGTCTTCTTGCGATGTATAAACACCTTTTAACAGCGTTAGGTAAAATCTAACTTAGAGCTCTGTGGCATCTTTTCTTTTACCATAACCTTAAGAGACGGGTTTTACCAGGTTGGTGGTGTATCCTGCTCAAGCCACGCTGACAGGCTCTTGCTAGCTGAATTAAATATCTAATTCGTGGTTATCAATAAAAATTTATATGTTGATTATTACTGAAATTTTTAGCAAATTTAAATCCTATTTAAAAGAAGCATCAGCTTTCGCCGAGGTAAAGATTGGTAGTTGAGTAATTGAGTATTCTGGAGGTACCCATCTTAATGCGTTGATGTCACTGCGTACAGTCGTGGTTGGTGGCTCAGCGCTCCAGTTGGACAATAATATGTATATTTCTTTAGCCGGCATCCCTCAGAATACCAAACTCAACATCTCTAATTAACAAATAACGCCACTCACTCGGATTCACATCTACTCTAATTCCGCTATACCAGATCATTCAGAATACAATGGGATCCCCGTCGATTGCCTGCATCGGCATTATTGGGAAACAGGTTTGGACTTTCCTCCCGGTATATATTCGTTTACTTATAAGCTGACTTCAACCACCACCGCGGGCAAAAGAACAATCTGCTGCACATGTCCCTCTTTGAGCCACATGTAGACGACCAGCTTGAGTTCTCATTCATCTTAAACTCAAGTCTAGATATCTTTGATATGCGGCAACAACACACATCTGTGGACCAGGACCTTGGTCTCCTCCACGCCTTGGATGAAAGACTCTCTGTTTATGGATGGTTGACAAATACTGGAGTCAAGTTTGCCATAGTCGTGGACCTCGAAGGGAGGACTTCAGCGCATTCATCAGCGCATGAGCGACCTCTACCCGTTGTCGGGCTGCGGGATTCCGATTTAAAGCCGGTATGCGCATGATAGTACCCCCTTTTATGCACAGAACATGCTTATATTTTGACCCAGGCATTCCGAGCATTGCAAACAGCATATGTAAAACTACTGCAGAACCCCTTCTACAACCCAGACGACAATGTCCTTGGGAAGGAAAGCCAGACACAGCCAAAACCAAAGGGGATTGCTAGCCGCCAGTTTGTTGAAGAGGTCAACCGGATTGGTAGAACGTGGGCTCCAGGCGTAGCAGGTCATTAATACGGTTTCCTGATATTCTTATTTCTACAGCAGCGGAATTTCTCTTTGCTACATCGTTCTCCTGAGTGTGTCGTTTATAATCATGTAATTGGTTTAATGAGGAGTTTGGCTAAATTTGGTTCAATCGGCTCCGAGGCGCTCGTGGTAGATCCAACATGAACATCAAAAATATCATTGTTATATCCTTCCATCCCATTCTCGTCACCTTTACAACTGATGACGCACCTCGACAGGCGTCGAGCCGTTAACGAAAACTGCATACTTAGCTTTGAGTTTTATATCACGTGACTTCTTCTACTTTCGGACTAGCGTAGGGCTTCTTCCCACACACTCCACTCACCAAAATTCATCGCCAAAAATTCTTGAAACTCGAGCAGTTGTTCAACCACGCCGCTGCGAAAAGAAGTCCATCAGCAAGACCATTTCGCACCGCAGCCATGGGTAAGTAGCTGTATCATTCCACATCCTGAGCAGCTTTCAGACTGTCATCTCGTGTTCATGGCCGTCAAGAAGCTAGAAAACTAGTTATTTGATCCTATGCTAATACACAATAACTGTAGGTATCGATTTGGACCGTCACCACGTCCGCAACACCCACCGGAAGGCTCCAAAGAGCGACAATGTTTACCTTCAGCTCCTCGTGAAGCTTTACCGCTTCCTAGCCCGTACGTCTTGAATGAACCCCTCCGAAATCGCGAACGCGGAAGAAAATGTTCAAAGTGTGGAAGGAAGTGCTTGAAATTAACCAGGGGCGTTTTCTGTGTGATTTATAGGCCGTACGGACGCCAACTTCAACAAGGTCATCCTCCGTCGTCTTTTCATGTCCCGCATCAACCGCCCACCAGTCTCTCTTTCGCGCATCGTATCTAGCGTTAAGAAGGGATCAGAGGAAGCCTCCGTCGGAAAGACTATTGTTGTTGTCGGCACTATCACCGATGACAACCGTCTGCTTGAGGTCCCAAAGATGTCCATTGCGGCTTTGCGTTTCACCTCCTCCGCCAGAGCCAGAATTGAGAAGGCCGGCGGTGAGATTTTGACCTTGGACCAGCTCGCTCTCAGAAGCCCAACTGGTGCCAACACCATCTTGTTGCGCGGACCAAAGAACTCTCGTGAGGCCGTCAAGCATTTCGGATTCGGCCCACACAGCGGAAAGGTTAGTTTTAGATTGATAATATATACCTATTTTGCGGATGGTTGTATGGAACTAACGTATTACTATTATAGAAACCACTTGTTGCCAGCAAGGGACGCAAATTCGAGCGGGCTCGTGGACGAAGAAGATCGCGTGGTTTCAAGGTTTAAAATGGCTGTTGATGGGATACTGTTTCAAAGGTCAGCTTATAAAAATAGTGTAGCTGTACTTGTGATTGAAATGAAATGAATTTCCTACCCCCTTTCACCCACACGGCTGCTAGAGGGCCTCTCTAATGTGAAATAATTCTTTTACCGAAATGACATGACCTCTTTTCGATACTGTGAATTGCAATGAAACGTAACAAATCTTTAGTTCAATCTGGTGTCTATGTAAGCATACTGTTTTCTTCAAATCAAATGTCCATCTTTTCATGTTTCCAGGTCCTACCACCTTCGCCCTGGAAGTAGTCACCCGCAATATGGCCTTCCCCCCGGATCAGATATTTGTATATCGTCAAGCCTTCCAATCCGACAGGACCTCTTGAGTGAATCTTGTTGGTACTGATTCCAACCTCTGTGCCAAAGCCATACCTCATTCCATCTGCCATCCTAGAACTAGCATTCCAGTAGACGCCTGCACTATCAACCGCACTCAAGAAGCGCTCAGCAAGCTCCCTCGTAGACGTCAATATCACATCTGTATGCTTTGACGAGTGCCCCCCAATGTGTGAGATTGCTGCATCTACATATGACTGGTCACTTGTTCCCTCAACAGTTTTCACAGCTATGATTGCTTCGAGGAACTCTGTGTTGTAGTCTTCCTCAGTTGCATCTATGAGCAACGCAAGCTGGTTTGAATCCAGTTTATCTTGGAGTGCAGCCTTGGACTTTGGGTCACACTTCATAGTGACTCCCTTGGCAGTTAATGCTGCAGCTACCCTAGGGAAGATAGTGGATAGCGCTCTTTCATCAACCAGAAGTGTCTCTGCAGCATTGCAAGCGGCAGGGTAGTGCAGTTTTGAATCAAGTATAACCCGCTCAGCCATGTTAACATCGGCATCCGAGTGAAGGTAGATAGCACATCTCCCGTCCGCATGGCCAAGGACAGGGATCTTTGTATTCGTTTTCACAAACTTCACCAAGTCGTTTGAGCCTCGTGGGATCACCAAATCAATATGGTCATCCAGTGCCAAAAGTGGGAGAATTGCATCTCGTGTTTTGACTAACTGGACGGCGGCCTTTGGCACTTCTGTCGTAGCCGCAGCTTCCGCTATTACTCTAGATATCTCTATGAATGACTCGGTTGACTCCTTTCCGCCTGCCGCACGGTCAATGTCAGTATTTCCTTATAGACTCCTTGGGATTTTACGTACCCTTTAATATAGCAGCGTTTCCAGATTTGATGGAGAGAGCCGCAATGTTGGCAATGACTTCGGGGCGAGCCTCGAAGATTATCAGCAAAACACCGATTGGACAGCTGACCCGTTCAAGGATCAGGCCATCATCTAGCTTTGTTCGTAACGAGATATTCCCAACTAAAGAAGGACAAGAACATTAGCGAATGACGAACCATTGCAGGGGGGGATATTTTAATACATACTTGGATCTTCTAGATTCTTGACATCGAGAATGCCCTTGAGCATATCATCATACTTCCCAGGCCGAGCCAGGTCAAGTCTCTTCAGAATGCTTGAGCTGAGGTCACCTTTTTCAACTGCATTTGTAGCGGCTTCGACATCCCTGGCATTGGCCTGAAGAATGACATCTTTGTTCTGCTTGAGCGCATCATGTATGGCCACAAGGGCCTTGTTCCTGGCATCGGACGACAGGATAGCCAACTGCCTGGCACCCGCAGAAGCGAGCTTTGCTATCTCGGCTGGAGAAGACTCAGTCAACGACATAGTTGCGGAACAAAATAGTAGCAGCAACTGCTAATAATATATATATCTAGAATGATATAATATACTATATTATTACTTATCATGTTTGTAATGCGTAATGGTGGGGGTTGAAGTTGTGCCGCGCTAGTAATTTATGGCGTATTAGTTCCAGTATCTCTTCGTAATATTACACACCAGAATACTTACATAAGCCAACCTTTCAACATGGATCTACTTCAACTCGTTCTAAACGCTCCAAAGTCAACACAAGCCTGCATGTTGGATCTTCGTTTGCTTGGTACTTTTCTCTTCGCCTCTCGACGACGTTCACGACAGGAGTTGGGTCTCTTTTTTTGCAGTTAGATACGGGTTTTGCAGCCGGGTCTTTGCTAGTCACCGCTGCCTTAGGCATTATACCACCATTGTCGTGTTTAATTCAAGCCGGTCTGATAACGTTGTGTGTGTAGGGACGCTTTACCAAGTACATCCTTTTTTCAAATCTCACTTTTTTTTAATTGATCTACGCTGCGTCAGAAATATGGCAACCCAGCTGCTGCTGTCGTTTCCACCTTCGGCGGAGGTATCGGATGCAGAGTATGACAAGACAATACGTTCATTCTGTGTCAGTGTCAAAAAGCTATCTTTAAGTGGTCTAGTCGGCTCAAACACATCTGGACAGGGAAATCATCTTGAGGTGAGCATAATACCCCGTTTTCAAGTCACCTTATGCATATATATATATAATTATTATCATTGCCACTCATACATATCCATTGGTGCCTAATATGTTTGCATATATAGATACTGGACCCAGCCATACACTCTGTGGCATATTTGCATGTTCTTCTAGCATGTCATCAGATTTCTCAGAAGTCTGATAAATCATCCTTTCAGCCGGGCGGGGAAAGCTGGGAAAAAGCATTAATATTCTTTGAGAAATTTGACCCGGTCCAAGTCCGCTATGCGGGGCGTGAATTCACAAAGCTAGTTGAAATCATTGCAGTAATTGCGAGCACTCCACAAAAGGTATGTTATTACAGAGATAATAGGTGCACAATTTGGCGGAGCTCCAACTGATATACTTGTAGTCATTGCTGGCCATTCAGCCTCTCAAGAATGCCTTGCTTCGGCTGGATCCGTCAGGTTCAACCTTGACAGCAACTCATACGTTGTTTGTGCGTACATGTCTTAAAGCCAACGCTTGTCGTGCTGCGTTGCCAGTGTTAGAGAGATCTATCTTCCATATACCTACATCGGTGGATAGAACATACCATAAACGAGCGCAGATACTACCCTGTGTCAAGGATCAATCTAGCTCTACATTCATTACGGATTCCTCTGGTCTAGCGGGAAAGATTACTCACCAGACTTATCTTGAATATTATCTATACGGGGCTATGATATACATGATTCGAAAGGAATGGGATGACGCTTTGAGGTTCCTGCACATTGTTATAGCTGCACCAGTCACTAATACTGTCAGCAAGATCATGGTTGAAGCGTACAAGAAGTGGATTCTAGTGCGTCTTTTGGCTAAGGGACAGGTAGGTTAACTTTTCCATTTCTACAACGCATTGCACCAATGCCGGAATATACCCAATAACACTCCCTTGCCAGGTCTCAGCTTTGCCACGGGGGATACCTCCATTTGCAGTGAAGATATATAAGTCTCTCTGTAGACCTTATGAAGCGCTTGCAGACATATTCCGCGACGGTACTCTGCAAAGATTGGAAGCAGAAATGTCCGTAGGAATTGATCTATGGGATCGGGTAAGTTAAAACAAAGATGCTTTTCCAGCAGCTTAATTCCGAGATGTGACATGATATTGACTTACAGCAGGATGGGAACGCCCACCTTGTATACCAGCTCTCTGCTGCATATCGTCGGTTCTCTATTTTGAAGCTGGAGAAGGCGTTTTCAGCGATATCAATACCTGAGATTGCAAACCGAGTCTCTTATGAATGCAGCTCTGCTCAAGAATTAGAGGAGTATATCGCTTCACTGATAGCAGATGGTCAGTTAAACGCGCGACTTGTCCAGGCTGCGGACCCCTCTGGGCCTTCCGTACTTCGTTTTGGCAAGGATAATGCGGGCATGGACATGTCCGCAGAAGCTCAGCTCTCTGCATCCCTCATAAAGGAGAAGAACCGTATCAAGGCCATGATAGACAATGTTGCAAGAATTGACGTGAGGCTTGAACTGGGAGAAGATTACATGGAGGGGTTAGTGAAAGCTCAGCGGAGGGCCAGCGCGAAGAATAGAAACGCCACTACCTTCGACGAAGATATCATGGCCACTTCCCGCTAGAAGGGCATACGCATATTTACAGACTTGTGATAGATAGACTTCGACGCAGAAGCGAGGGAGGAGATGATTGATCTGAGAACGTGAATGATTGATTCTCTGAGGAATAATACGTTTGGTAGCGCAGGTTTCAAAAGAAAATATACAATTTGCGCTGCTTTGGCGTCAAGGTATTTCCAGCTTATGGCCGGTAAGAAAAGAATGGCTCATGGGGATATTTTTCTTGGACACAGAAACAAGAATAACAGGCCAGTACATCATGTCCCATGATGGGCGGTAGGTAAATAGTCAGATAAAATATTATTTATAAACAAGACCGAAGACGGCTTAATTTGAGGCGGGAGTCGTAGTGGTAGCAGGCTGAGCGGCGGGTTGAGCGGCCACTTCAGCGATGGAAGCCCCGGTGCCAGAGAGGTCGGTGGCCGTTGGGTTCTTCGAGTAGTAGTTGTTGATGGCCGACTTGATAGCATCCTCCGCGAGCATGGAGCAGTGCACTATCTATTTTGTTAGCATTCGATCATTTTATGCATGTTAATAACAAGACTCACGCTTGACTGGAGGAAGACAAAGCTCCTTTGCGATCTCGGTATTTCTGATCTTAGCGGCTTCCTCAAGCGTCATGCCCCGTACAAGCTCGGTCAGATAACTCGAGCTGGCGATGGCACTTCCACAGCCAAAGGTCTTGAATTTGACGTCGCTGATGGTGTTGTTGCTCTTGTCGACTCTGATCTGTAGTTTCATCACATCACCGCAGGCCGGGGCTCCGACCAAGCCGGTGCCAACGTCCATGTCGGTCTTTGACATTGAGCCGACGTTCCGTGGGTTGCTATAATGATCTAACAGTGCATGAGGTCAGTCAAGCTGATCGCTAAGTCCGCTGTACCGGTAAGGAAGAAGAGACATATCTTTCTCATGGTAGCTTCTGGTTGTTCGGAAGGTGAGCGCAGACACCGGAGCGAGTGGCGTCAAGGCCGGCCGTGATACAGCCGGAGATGCGATACATCTGGCCGCTCTGGGAGCAAGAGAAACGGCTCGTCTGAACATTGTAAAGGAGTGTGTAATATGATATTCTCTGCGTCTGGGTCTGCCTGGGCGAGAGAACGAGAGCGAGCGAGAGCAACGAGGAGGAAAAAAGAGTTGGAACTTATCTGATGGAGCAAAAGTCGGAGAAACCAAGAGGATCAGATAAAGTCGCC
Organism: Trichophyton benhamiae CBS 112371; assembly: GCF_000151125.1. NCBI lineage: Eukaryota > Fungi > Ascomycota > Eurotiomycetes > Onygenales > Arthrodermataceae > Trichophyton > Trichophyton benhamiae. The sequence continues at coordinate 130,428 of NW_003315085.1, read as the reverse complement.
TCCGATGCTCCGCTGCGTCACATGATATCACGTGAAAGCATCAGCCATCCTATCACAGCCGCGATATAAAGTATTAGCTAAAAAAAGCGACGACGACATCAGAAAACAGAGGACGAGAGCGACAGCGAGCGGAAGCGCGAGAAGACCGAGCATCCGTCCGTCAACTGTTCTCTAGATCACAATAGCGGCAATGAATCCCTCGCGGGGAGGTAGCTTTGCCGTCAGGCTGCTGGGTGGGTTTCTCTCTTCTTTTTTTTGCTGCTTCATATGGTAATGCGCCATGCTGAACAAGAGGGATATATATAATACAACAGGCCAGCATCGCCCAATCCTTTCTACCACTCTACCGGCCCTTTCCAGCTCCAGATTTCAGTCGACACAAGCTGCGCCTGAGCAGTCGAGCGCCCTCCAGTCTACAGCCGGATCTGTCCCTGCGCGGAAAGCAAGGAGAGAGGTGCCTCTGCCCAGCCAAGAGAAACCCCAGGGTGTCCTCGACTATGCATTGTTCGTTAATTCCTCTATATTTCTGCTCCTGCTTCCCGAGGAATGCTAAGTGGAGGGGGTGCAATTGCTAATGGGGAAATTGGTAGGACTACGCTTGACCAGGTAGCAAACTGGGCTCGCCAGGGCTCTTTGTGGCCTATGACCTTCGGACTGGCATGCTGTGCCGTAGAGATGATGCATCTGTCTACACCCCGATACGACCAGGACAGGCTGGGAATTATCTTCCGAGCATCACCGCGTCAGTCTGACGTGATGATTGTTGCCGGCACATTGACGAACAAGATGGCTCCGGCCTTGAGACAGGTGTACGATCAGATGCCGGAACCACGATGGGTAATTAGTATGGGCAGCTGTGCCAATGGCGGTGGATACTATCACTACAGTTACTCTGTCACTCGTGGATGTGACAGAATTGTGCCTGTTGACATCTACGTTCCTGGCTGTAAGTTTCAACTTCGACTTGGACAAGTTTTTGACGGACGTTTGGCTAATGACTGTGGTCTAGGCCCCCCCACGTCTGAAGCGCTGATGTACGGTATCTTCCAGCTGCAAAGGAAGATGCGAAACACAAAGATCACTCGTATGTGGTACCGACGATGAGCTGGTTGTGTTGCTTGTGTTTAGGGAAGAAAAAAATGGAAGATATCCTGTAAAGTACTTTCTTTGTACAGCAACTTGGTGAGTGTGGATGCTTTGAGGTCACCTCACTCTAGTTATTGCGCTCTTTTCCCGTCTTCTTCTTTTTTAGTTCCTCTGCTTTTCTTTTTTTTTTTGCCTCTATAGATTGATCCAGGCCTTGTAATGCAAGCTGAATTCTATGGAATCTTTCGACAATAGTAAAAGGAATTTGATCTCAAAATTGATCAACCTATATCAAGAATAAAAGAGGTGAAAGCCTGCTGAGAAAGAAATGAGTGCTGGAAACACAGAAAATCAACATGGAGAGCAAAGAAGTGAGACTACTTGGTCTCGTCCTCGATGAGGTCCTGACCATAGTCGCTGTCAGCATCATTATTATTGTCATCTACCTTGGTAGCAGTAGATTTAGATGTAGTAGCGGTGGTAGTTGTAGATGTAGCTGCATCTGTAGCTGCATCTGTAGTGGTGGTAGTGGTAGTAACGGTAGCAGTCTTCGATATAGTGTCTGACTTTTCTTCTGCAGTTGTCTTTGATACTGTATCTGACTTGCCGTCCTCCTCGACTGTCTCTGTGGCAGTGGTGACAGAGGTGACAGTGATGAGGGGCTTCGAGGTGAGACTCCAGTCAATGATACCGTCGTCCCCGTATCGAGTCTGCAGCCAGTCATTGGCCTTTTTAAAATGTCCGCATGTCAACTAAAAAGAGTCAGCCTTAGATCCAGAATGATGGACAACAACAACAATAATAATAACATGCGTGGTATACGTACAAATCCCTTGTGGGCACTGAGGGGGCTTGGATGGACAGACTGCAGAACACAGTGTCTCTCCTTGTTGACTCCAGACACCCTCTTGCCTGCCGGGCTACCCCAGGCCAGGAAGACGACCCCCTTTGTGCGTACACGGGCGACAAGGTCAATGGCCCGCTGGGTGAAACGCTCCCAGCCACGCTGCGAATGGGAGTTTGCGTTGTGAGCTCGGACAGTGAGACAGGTATTGAGCAGGAGCACCCCTTGCTGGGCCCAGGGAGTGAGCAGCCCTCCGCGGTTGGCGGGCTCCTCGAAGGCCGGATAGTCGTTCTTCAGGGCAAGGTAGATGTTCTTGAGCGAAGGGGGAGCTGGCGTAGGCGGGCGTACGGAGAAGCAGAGGCCGTGAGCCTGGCCGTGGTTGTGGTACGGGTCCTGGCCTATGATGACCGCCTTGACCTTGTGCAGTGGCGTGTACCTCGACCTGTGCAAGCCCGCGAGCTAGCAAGTTAGCGTCTGTACGCCCTGTAGGAAAGCAGAGAGTAACGGGGGGGGGGGAGGCGGGCTGACCATGAGTAGATGTCCTGCTCGGGGGGGAAGATGTTGGCACCAGACTTCTTCTCGTCACGCAGGAAACGCTTCAGCGCCAGGAACTCGCGCGAGAGCAGCTCGTCCGTGAGATGGGCCAGCCAGCTCTCGTCCAGCGTGTCTATCTCGAGCTTCAGCAGCTCCCGCTGCTCGGCAGTCAGGCTGCTCGTCCATTTGGCCTTGTCGAACGCGGCCCTGGGAGCTGCCGATGCAGCTGTGCCTGAGCCCGGCGACGACGCGAAGAACGCCGTGATCGTCGACTTGGGCTTCTTTGCCTCCTTCGACGTGATGCTCGCCGCCCTCTTCATCTTCTTCTCTTCTTCTATCCTTCTTCCTTTATTATCTTCTTCTCCGTCTCTTTCTTGTCTCTTCGTCGTCTCGTCCTTCAGCTTTCCAGCTTCTGCCTATCTGCATGCTGACTCAGCAACCTAAAAAGCTGCCCAAACCTTGTTTTGCCTCTTTCTTGGCTTTGACTTTCAGCTTTCCGGCTTCTTCAGGTTCTTCTTCCAACCTTCGCGCATCGCATCGCAACCTGCAGAACGAACAAACTTCCAACGCCCACGCAACGCTCGCCGTTTCCTGCGTCTCCGTTGCCGCCGTTGCTTTTGCTCCCGCAGCGCCCCGGCCTGTCTCCTCGCGTGTCCCGGGCTGCCGTCTGTCGGCCGCCCTCTGCGTCGGCTGCATCGGCTGCGGCTTATCGTGCAATCCCTCGTTATCGCCTCCGCTCGCTTACCCCCTACTAGTTGACGCTGGCCTATACGACCCCTGGATTAATTAACAACCAACGACCGGCGCTGGGGCTCAATTATGTCACAGTATGCCTTAATTAATCCTTCCTGGGGCTTTGGTTAGAGACGACGACGACGACCAGAAGAGAAAACAACACCTGTCGCGCCTTCATGCGCACCCGCGGCCGCCTGTCCGGACGGCTAGTTGGTTACATACATATAACTACGCACTGCAACCGCAACTGCACGCTACAATGGCCTCGTCCATAACCTCCACAACCACGACCACCTCCGCCGCTGCGACAGAGCCATCGCCTACCTCGCCAGCCTCAGTCGCGGCCTCTACGGCTGAATCAGAGGTTTACCGGCCTACACACCCCATTGCGCACCTCCAGGGCCCCTTCGAAGAGTCCATCCTCGAGTCCATCCACGGCTTCAACCAGCGCGTCCTCTCCCCGCCGGATGCCGTTACCCGGCGCAAGCAGCTTCTCCAGAGTCCCAAGTACCAGCGGTCATGCTCCGGCAAATGGCAGCAGCGTGCCGGCGAGAGATACCATCCGCTCTGGAAAATCATGGCCCAGGTCTCCTTTGGCATTCACCTACTCGCCACCGGCTCAGCCAGGTCAGAACTCGAGTCCGTCCAGATCCTGCGAGTACACGTCGCCGAGATCGATGGCTTTGTACGCCGCACCATGGAGGACTACCAGCTTGCCCACGAGGATCTTACCGCGCGGTTCGATCTGCTCGCCGTGCCCCTGGCCAATCTGGACGTGCTCGACTCCATGCTCGGCGACGAGTCCTTCAAACTCTTCCTCATTGACTGCATCAGCAAGATAAACCATGTCGTCCGCCGCTCGGAGATTGCCCTCCAGGACTCCCTCAAGGATCTCAGAAAGGCCGCCATCGCCGTGCGCACCGTCAAGGACTACCTGAACATCATTCCGCAGCACCAACACACATGGTCCCCGTCCTTCGGGGGCGTCTATGCCGACATGTTCCAACGTGTCGGCCTCTGGCTTACCAGTCTGTCGAATCTCCAGGCCCAGGGTGTCCGCTTGGTCGAGTTTCTTGTCAATCTCTCCTCTTCTATCTCCCGGCTACGACTCCGGATTGGCCTCAATCAGGCTGGCAGTACGGTTCGTCTACCTTTTCCCTCCTTTCCCTCACCTCCCCATTTTACTTACTTTCCCCTTACTTATTCTAATTGGCCCCAACTATTATAGCGCTCTGTCACTCTTTCGCCGAATATGTTTCCTCCACCGCGGGCCGTGGTCTCCATGGACAATCTGCATGAGGCCCACCAGCGAGCCTCCTATGCAGACAAGCCTCTCCCGGACATACGGCAGAGAAACCGCTCAATCCTCTCCCTCAAGCGCTTTGGCGCAAAATTACAGCACCGCTTCTCCTCCGTTAGCAACCAGCACCACTCTCCAACGCCCTCAAAAACGAACCTCTCCACCACAGGCTCTCCCAGGCCGCATTCTCCCGTCCGAGCTCCCTCTTCTTCCGCAACTATCACCTCTCCATCCTCAATAAGCATACACACCACTACCCCTGACATTCCAGACCTACCAGAGCTCGTTGGCTCTCATCCTTTGCAGCCTCCCAAGATCCCCGAACTGGTCGGCTCCCCCACGTCTCCAAATATTTCTGAACTTCCAGGCTCCTCCCCGACCAAGACCCAGGTGCTTAAGTCGGTCGAACTCGGCTCATCCCTGGGCGAGATCCCGCGAGACAGCATCGACTCTCGCACCTTCGCATACGAAAATGTCGTTTCTCTCCCTGAATTCGAACGTGGCGCTCCTCTATCTTACATCGAAAAACACTTTCCGGAACTAGCCCTTTCAGACATCCCCATCCACCAATGGCCCACCCAATCCTTCAAACCTCGCCAGCGGCCCCTAACTCCAGCCCAGCTTCCGCGCAGACAAACTACCGCCAAACTAAAGCCGTTCCTGCGAGGCCTCTTCTCAAAGTCGTCGTGCGTGCAGCCCACCATCTCCGAGTCAGGCACGACAGGTGATTGCTCTGAAAAGTCGCCCGTATCCACTTCTATCGATCCTTCGCCCATACAGAGGGCCAAGAACGAACCACCAAATACCATATCTCTACGCACATTGACCAATAGCGAACCCCGGCTACCGCTTCCTGCTCCGTCCTTATATAATCGAGATACCATCAACAGCTACAGCACTCCTTCGCGCTCACCTTCTACCGCTTCCCGAGCTACCGCCCTCACTTCGGATGGATAGCCGTTACGGCCTCACCCACAATACTTATGTAGATATATACACCCATTGGTTTACACATATATATATGCCCCCTTTACGTTAAATGTTGATATTATTCATACTTCTATAACGCCCCTATCGCAGTCCCTTTCTTATGCTTCATCTACATGGGTTTCCCCCCTTCTCACATCATCTGCAGCGTTCTTTTCTTTTTTTCTAGCGAGGGGTGAAACCAGGCATCGCGGGCTGAGCATTTCAAGGAATTAATACTAATACGATCGATCACTTTGTACTAGAACAGGCCTTCTGTATTCTGTTTCAATCTGGGACAGGGCATTCTGTAGTGCATGCAACAATTCAACGAATTTTCATATGTACTATTCCCCTGATCTCCATTGAAAAAAAAAAAAAAAAAAAAAAAAAAAAAAAAAAAAAAAAAAAAAAAAAAAAAAGTTGTTTTCTTCGTACTGTGTACCATTCTTGACTGCAGCCCCCGGTAAACCCCATGCGAATAGTCACTACTTAATCATGCACCACCACCCAACAACCCCTGCAAATGCGAAAATTACACACGACGGAATATGTATATGTACGCAAACTGTTTCATCTCTTTGATGTCACCAGCTTCGGCAACGACTTTCTCATCGTTGAAAAGAATCCACTTCGGTTCCTTCTCTGGTGGGACCTGCTTGCGGATAAAAGCAACGTAGTGACTTCAGTTGTTTTTCTAAGTTAGCAAAGTTGAAAAATACGAGGGCGGAGGATGATGGCTTTTCTTACCCTGCATGAACCGAGGTGCCTTTGTGGCAGACGATGGATTGCAGTTCGAACAAGGCTGGCTTCTCGCTGGATCCTGGGATGCTGCCTGATGGGCCCGAGCTGTTTGTGGCTGCCGTAGGATTCGGCTCAAGAGGTTCATCGGGATGGCTAAAGACCCAGTCCAAAGCTCTCGTCACGTCCCAGTCTGTGGCCCCAAGTGCCTTCTCAGCCCTATCTCTCTCAATACCCATGTCAGCTAGCTGGTTGATCTTATCATCTCCGTCGGCAGGTTTCTGGGCGCCAGAAGCAGAGCCCGCGCCGGTTACCAGGGGCTGGTCGATGTCTGGATCATCCATATGAGCGAGGATCCAGTTCAAAGCTGCCTCCTGGTCCGAGTTACCAGTATTGAACAGTCCCTTCTTCACCCTATTCTCGGGGAAGCCCATACCGCATAGAGCAGCAAAGGCATCCGAGTTCGGTGCAAATTCAGGGACAGCGCTTTCAGGTTCGTCCTCCAGGACCTCTTCATCTTCCTGTTTGCCTTTTGAGAGATACTGGGTCAGATCCAGTGGCTCATTACCAACCACCACGGGTATGTCGAGCTTCATAGGCACGTAGTTCACTACCTCCCATCGTCGTGCATTAACAATGAGATTCTGTGGGAGTGTTTTGAACAGCGTCTGTTTGGAGAATTGTTTGTTTCCGCAGCCCGAACAAGTCAATTCGACATGTTCTTCCCTTGTGAACAGATCAATACAATTTTTAAGAGGTACTGTTTCCCACTTCTGATCCGTTCCAGGCCCTGGCATAAAATGATTGAGTCGGATTGCAGGAACCTCAACTGAGATATTGTCCTGCTCATCGACCTTGTACCGCACCTTTTTGCATGATGTACATTGCAATCGTTGCTCAACAGCGAATCTGAATGATTCTACCGGATTCGGATCAGAAGCAGAGTGTGGAGATCCGCTGATAATCTTGAAAAGGTGCAGTAGTAGTTCGAATGCATCCTGCTGGCGCATGGTTGAGAATTCAGGATGGCCTCGGCCAATCAAGTGTTTGAACATGGATGGCAAGAGTCCACGCTGGTAGACAACGTCCGAGGTACTACCAGCTGCCGCTGGGTCTGGCACAGAGTAACGCCCAGAAAGGAGACCATCAGCTATTTTCCTTAGCTGAGTCTCAAGGTCCTCCGCTGGAGCAGAGGAAGATGGAGGCTCTTCATTGGGCTTGAAGTAGCGAGCCTTGAATTCCGGTAATGAGAATAGGCATTGTAAGACGCTGGCAATGTAACAGCTGTTTCCGAGGTTTTTAAGTCCAGTAAGCTCAGGTCCAAAGACTGGGTTCAATACTTGTCCATCATTAGAAGTCATTGAGAAGTCCCATTTCAGGTTTTGCTCAATTTGGAGCTCGGTTAAGCTTTTCTCAGTCTTCTCCTGCTCCGCAATATTGATTCCCCAGTGGGATAGGTGCTGTGCCAGTTCCGGGTCTGTCCTCTCATCATTACATGTATAGCAGTAGATATCCGCAGAACCCTCGGGGGTAATGGATCGAAGTTTGACGGCCACGCCATGCGATTTTTCATTTGAATGAGCAAGAGCGTGGGAGTTACCTCCTATGCCGCCAAACTGTGCTCGTCCGCAGCCAACGGTACCGCATTCCAGACAGAGCCAAAGGTTCTCCTGTAGGTCACATCCGTAGCACTTGGATGGTTCTATAACATTTATTAGACGCTCCTATACTGGTTGGATATGTGCCTCAAGGTCATACCTCTGATTCGAATACCCTGGTTGGAGCCCTGCTGTAGGCCTATGGTATGCTCGCATGGAACAAGCTCTTGTTCCCAAGCCTTCACCTCTTCCTTCCGGGAGAAAGTGGGTGCCTTCATCAGTTTGTCGACAACTTCAGCTGCTTTAGGTGGGCAGTCTTCCACTTTGTCGACACCACATTCAAGACAGACTATTTTCGTGGCTACGTCGTATTGATCGTCCTCAGAGCTAGCTTCAATTGCTAACTTCGACATCTTAACTGGCGGTTCGGCACGCTTAGAATATCAATGTTAGCTCAATATTCGTATCAAGCTACCATTGTGACGGTCATACCTCGACCTGCTTTCTAGTTCTCTTGATATTCAGTGCCAACGGGTGGCCGTGACGACGGCTATGTAGAGAGGCATGCTGTCTCTCCCCAGCACAGCCTCCGTTAAAGCAATGAAGACAGACATTTAGCCCCGCCTCGTTATCCTAAAACAATTCTCATCAGTTCGAAGCCCATAAAATGCTGGACTATTCGCGGGAGCCTACTATCGAGTCGAAACATAGGGTACAGTCTTCACGATAAACAGACTGGTTTACAGTTGGTGGTTTAAGGTCTTGAGATTAGGCAGCTGTTAGCTTCTGGATATCCCGATGCCCACAAACATATACTTACCAGCCTGAGGTATGTGTATACACGCCATATCGAATGAACTGCGTGTGATGATGGTGGTGGTTGGAAGTTGTTTGAAGCGTCGAAGTGGGCGGGTGGGCAGCAGCCTGGAGTAAAGATCTGTTTATCATGTTTGACTTAGATAAGATAGGCAGCCAAGGGCCCCACGTTTAGCCGGCTTAGTCAGCTTTTAGCCGCTCGCCGAGCTAAGCTTAGTTAAGCTTCTTCCAAAAAAACGAGTGATGGAAGATGATTTCGAGACAAGAAGGGTCATTCAAGCCTAATATCAGCACTACTGAAGAATGTTCTGGCCGGCTCTACAAAATAGGGGTTTCCCTAGTTGTAGCTTGTTTGTGAAACAGCTCTCCAGGACGATCTCTTCAAAGCAATGGCAAGCCAGGCAGGGGAAAGACGCCTACACCAAGGAAGCTAACGCGCAAGGACTGAAAAGCCGAGCTGCCTTCAAGCTATTACAGGTAAAACCATTCCACGTATAGGTCAATGGCCATATTCTAACATCTAAAACAGATTAACGATAGGTACAGATTGTTCAAAAGTGGCCAAACGGTGGTTGATCTTGTGAGATTACCTGGATAATTCAAGCAAAGATGCTCGCGTGCTAATGAAGGTTGAAAGGGATATGCACCAGGTTCTTGGTCTCAGGTTTGTCAAGCAATTAAACACATCTAGTAGATTATTGAACTAATCCTTGAGTAGGTTGCCTTCAACCTCACCAAACCTCGTGGAAGAGTTGTCGGTGTGGACATTATTCCCGCCCAACCCCCAAGAGGAGTGTCCACTATTCAAGGAAATTTCCTTTCTCCAAGAGTCCAGGAATATGTCAAGGACTTTGTCCGGGATCCGAACCGCGGTCGACCACGGTCACAGCTACCCGCACTCAGCGAGCAGGGGAAATCCTCTCCCACTACAGAGCCAGGTGTCAAGACCGATGGAGGCTATATAGATCTAGAAAGAAGTTCTAGCGCCCATATCAATAAAGGTGATGGGGCGGCTCCTTTGCCAATGATAGCTAAAGTAGGATCGGTTGATGTGATTCTAAGTGACATGTGTGTCCCCTTGACATTAACTGGAAAACTAAAAGAACACTCCTGGTTGACGCAACAATAGGTTAATGAATACAAGTGGCACCAAGTCCCGCGATCATTTAGGGAGCATGGTATGTGTAGAGCTTCCTGAAGTAAGTATAATCTCCAGCGCTAATAAATAACGTGAATAGGAATTATGCAACGCGGCACTCGATTTTGCTTCCAATGTTTTGAAAGAAGGTGGCCACTTCGTGTGCAAATATTATCAGGGGCCTGGGGAAAAGGACTTTGAAAACGAGTTGAAACGGTTATTCCACAGGGTATATCGTGAGAAGCCTGAATCTTCTCGCAGTGTAAGTCTTCTATATCAACTTGTATTTCTCTACCTCCCAGGACTTGCTAATGAATATGCCCAGGAATCCAAAGAAGCTTATTTCATCGGTATACGAAGACGAAGCGAAAAGACTCCAAAAAAATTAGAATATCTGGACTCGTTTCGAGCTTAACACTGAACTTGGAAGTTGGCCCTCAAATTTCGACCAATTCATCATCATCAGCATCGTCCGAGTCGGAAAATCCGATCCCTTCGGCAACTGCATCCGCCAAACGCTGGACCTACGTTTATCAGCTTTGGTCAAAATCTTGGAGTAAACGGTGTCCTTAACCTACCTCTTTGAGCCCGCTTACTTCCTCGATATATGATTTCTCATTCATAGCTCTCTTCACAAAATCCCAGCCATCTTGCAAGTACAGGTCTATAATCCGACCGGAGCAGGCACTGCAACATGAATAATCTTTGCCAGTGACAATAACATTATTAAATCTGGAAAGATACCCTCTGATTTGATGAGGTACTATGCCGAGCGGATGAGGGCTTTCAGTGTTGTCTTCGTCCGGTGCGGTAGTTGCTGGAGCATCAGCGCCTTGTGGGTGCTGGACAATAGAGACGAAGAGCTCTACCAAAAGAGCGGATGCAATTGCAGCAATACCCGGTCGCGTGACAGTGCACTGCTGATCCAAAGTCTGCGCTTTGGTAGACTTAAATTTACTTAGCCTTAGCGTTGATTCTCAACTGGGCAACCAATGGATGGTAACAAAACTCACATTCCCTGGTGCAACAACATCGTTGCAAAAATAGCATCCAAGTCCATCCTTTGACCCTGCTGTCGTTAAGGAGCCATGACGCATTACTACGAACGTGTCAAACCCTAGAGCGGCGTTCAAAACTATTTTTCCATTTGCTTTGCCTAGCAATGTTGGAAGCCATCGGGATTCTCGGGTATCCATCAACAGAAATATGGCATCATGCTCCTCGACAAGTTTCTTAAGCAGCTCAAATTCTGCTTTTGCCTTATCTTCATCTACCACCGGGTGTCCTGCCATCGGTACCGAGAGAACATGCCCAGTCGAGTCAACACCTGGGTATATCTCCTTGAGGGCCTCAGCAGCACGAAAAGCCTTCTTTGCACCTCCCCCAAGACAGTCCTTAAAGTTGAACAGAGGCTGCCTGACTGGATTCGAAAATGAAACAGAACCATTGTCGACAAATGTCACTTTGTTCACACCCCAGCCCTGGAACATGAAATTAGCTATTATCCCGTTCATCTTTGAATGGAGCCCACACTCACAAGCAAGTTTCTCGCAACATAGCTTCCAAGTGTCCCCGCACCTAGCAATAGGCATTTTGTTTTCTTGATGTCTTCTAGGTTAAGATTTGGACTGATCCTCCATTTCATTAACTTGAGGTTCAAGTCTACGGATTGGTCGGCCAGTCTATATCATAAGCAGAAGTGAGCTATGTTCAAATGAGTGGCACTCCAATAAAAAAAACGAACCTTTGAGGATCCATGTATTCTTTGAGGTCAACTGTTCGACCGGCAAGCTTTCCTGCAGGATTTCGTTCCCACCCTGTGATCTTCGGCAATGCTGGTTGAGCGTCACCCCCTTCGGTGGTAGTGCTCGTTTGAGAGTTGTCGGTTTCCAGTGTCATTATCAAAGTCCTCCCCTGGTCTCGTCTTGAGTGCAAGTCTCGATACCGCATGATTTGGACTTTGTTAAGCTTCCACCTTTTCTGTACAAGAACCAGAAGGTTTCTTAACACCCAGCTTGGCGCATCATCGTAGTTGGAAGGGTCAGCAAAACAGACATAGCGATCTCCCTCCTTGGAGTTATCGAAAAACCCCTCCTCATACCCAGAAAGTGGTGAAATCTGCCACTCATATGGACCCTTTAGTGGCTTCTGGTCTGCGGCCACCCACACCTTTTTGGCAAGGAAAAAGCCATGCTGACGAGCATCAACGCCATACCGCCAAGTCTGTACAGCCTCCACCAAATTCACAGTCTCAGGCTCAGTCAACTGCTGTGATGCGTGACTGGCAGGCTTCTTCTCACCAGTGGAGTCCGTCTCGTCCTTGTTGATGGGGCTTGCTGTTGGCACCCACGGCGGACTGGAGTGTATGGCTGGGAAAGCAAACCAGTAAGAAAATTTGTACTTCTTGAGGTCTGCAAATGAAAGAACTGTGAAAGAGGCAAGTAGTGAGGGACACGAATATATGGTCCCATCATTAATAGCATCCCATATCTTTCCATCAAAGTTTGGTCATTAGCAAATCCAACAGCAACCTGGAAAGCAACGAGGGCGATACATAATAACAAGACAAAAATAAACACCTACAGTCTTTCCTGCTAGCTGTAATATCGCCGGCTTATCTGCATTCCGGTATTCCTCTATTGTGTTCACATTTTTGATCATACCCTCCGCTCGATAGTAACCTGCTGGGACACTGATGATGTCATCTGGTGAGCAACGAAGCAGATACTAACAAAGTGATCGAATAAGGCACTTACTCGTCTTTAAGCAAAGCATTTCCTAGTATCTGCATGCGACAGGACTCTTCTGGGCGATCAGACGGTTTTATTTCATACAGGCCCAAAACCTTGCGCGCAGAGTCATCGAGCTTGTCATGGTCGACCTTGAGCGAGGCCAGGGACGAGTAGAATGGCAACTCTATATCAGAGATAAACGGTGTGTACTGCATACTAGCTGGAGGTTGAGGCCGCAGCAGGACTGGTTTAGTAGTGGTATCAGCAAGCCGTTTGATTCATGTATGAATAGCAACAGCAGCAACAGCCTGCAGCAGAGAGGAAGATGTATTTGGATATTTATACCCTCCTGCTTTTGCGCCAGGCGGGAGGCTGCCGCTGAGCCAGATTAGATAAGCTGGCCGGTGGGGAGACAGGGATAACACCTGACTTAGTCAGCAGACCGTCGTCTCGCCGCTTTATGGGCTGGCCTTGGCCGCTTTAACTAAGCTCTCGTGACCGTTTTTCGTTCCTTGGGCCGTTTTTTGTTGGTGGATGGACGGATGGGATGTTGACATCAACATCAACTGACGGTGTTGTTAACATTCCTGCAGGAGGAGATGTATACGGAGGTCAAAGGGCTTTATTATATTATTTAGATGGAGATGGGAGGAGAACGTGGGACGGGAGACTGCTGCGCGGGTTTCAGCCAACGCCATAGACAGCGTCTCAGACGATAATTCACAGGCAGAATGAAAGGACGGTTAACTAGCTAGTTAGTTAGCCATGCAGCAACTTGGGGCTGGTGGTGCCTCGTAGCAGTCTGCAAATCCGTAGTTACTATCAATGAACCCTAACATTGGCTATATTCACCCAGCTAACGTCTGTTTGGGGGAAATAACTACATGTATGGAGATCAGTCGTGCCAACACCTGTTTCTACAGTATGTGCGTTGGCATGTTTACTTAACTAGCCAATTAATTAGGCAGTAACCCATGTGTATATATGTTCAAGGAGGATATTTAAAGAAGGTATTCGGGATCATTCCTCCATAGCTCATTCTCTACTCTATTTCATCTGGCAGTTCCATTGCTTTTGACCCGGGCATAATTTTTGGGACGAAACCTGCATGATTATGTGTTATTTTTCACCTATAGAGGGGAAGTTTTAACCATTAACTAGTCAGAGCGCGCAGAGTTAACCGCACACAAGAGGAATCACCATATCAGCCGTATCCTGAAAGCCCGTGTGTATTCTCTGCACATAATAGGCCGCTGGAGAGGAACAACGAGAGTGTCCGGAAGACATGTTGGTTGGTATCTGTGGAGGTAAAGATACTGGTACATAGAAATCCCTCTGGAAACCGTGCTGATGTTGTGGTACAGGTATATGTGCTGGGAAGAAGTCTGTAGCCGATTTTCTGGTAAAGAACCATGGCTTCCAGCAGATCAGTGTCGCCCCAGGAAACCATCAGACTGTAGTCGAGGAGCACTTTGAACAGCTCTCTCTCACCAGCTCGCCAAACCCGTCAGCCCAGTCCTTCGAGACCATTGACGAGCTAATCGACTTCGTGACTCCAAGATGGCGTGAGCTCTGGGTCACCACAGATATACCGGATGATGCAGCGTTAGAGCGCCTGCTTTTGCGGCCTTTCTTCTTGCTGATTAGCGTTGATGCTCCTATTACTTTACGCTGGCGCCGGTTTACTGATAGGTCTGTCCGACCTCTCATCTTCCCCTGCCACGAGACAAGAGAAGACTGATGACAATTAAATAACTAGGTGTTGGAGAAAACAGCTAGAACCTCCAGACCTGGAAAAGTTCGTGCTGATAAGCGACCATAGCCAGTATGACCCTAAAATTGGGGTTTCGTACCTCCTGGACCGAGCCCATGTGCGGCTATTCAATACATCTTCTTCATTGAACGAGCTGCATGCCGCGTTGAGCTCCCTGGATTTACTTAATATGCAGCGGTTACGGCCTGCATGGGACCAGTACTTTATGCAGTTGGCGTCATTGGCAGCACAGCGAAGCAATTGCATGAAACGGCGGGTCGGCTGCGTTATCGTCAAAGACAACAGAGTCATGTCTACAGGTTACAATGGGACTCCGCGGAATATGAAGAACTGCAACGAAGGCGGATGTATGTCCTTTTACTTCCTCCTTCCTGGGTAGTCTGTTGAACTATACACTGATGATATTCACAGGCCCTCGTTGCAACTTAGGACAGGCCGGTGGTACAGTTCTCTCAACCTGTCTCTGCATGCATGCTGAAGAGAATGCTTTACTTGAGGCCGGTAGGCAAAGGATTGGAGATGGCTCAATCCTTTATTGTGACACGTCGGTCTTCCATCAGCTACTACCCAGCCAATTATGCTCATTCGCTAACGTCCAGCAGCTGTCCGTGTCTGACATGCAGTGTCAAAATAGCCCAACTTGGCATCTCAGAAGTCGTATATTCCCAAGGATATCACATGGACAACGATGTGAGTATCTATCTTCCACATAACTTGCACTTCTCAGCCGTTTCGGCATGTCGAGATGGCTAACTTGGTATAGTCGGCAGCGGTGTTGAAAGAGGCAGGAGTAAATCTTCGCCAGTTCTCGCCTGTGGGTTGTTTTCGTTCCTTTATTTAATATGGTCTTATTGCTGACATCTTGATAGCCATGCAACCGGCTCATCGACCTCAAAGGTTTGGATATAAAGATCCCCAAGTCTGGACACTAGTTTTTACCACTGCAAGGGAGAAAAATAAAAGAAAGCTTGACCAGGTTTTCAGGCATGGGTTCATGGCCGCGGGTACTTTGATAGGCCACTAGATGGTTGTCTCCTTCGTATCCGACACCCCCACCAGAGTTTTTCGACCAGACGGATACCAGCCACGAAAGCTAGCATAGAGTTTTGTCTCTTTCCCTATATCTTGACTTGGTCTCTTTTATCCTTGAAGCGAGCATTCCAGGGGGATAGATTAAATTATATATGATCCATGATAATGCAAGCAAGAATGAATGCACCCTTATCTACGCCCGGAGCGGGGTTAGAACCTAAAGCGTAAGCCTTATTTCGACAATCAAAATAGCCTACTTAATAGTTGGTGAGTTAAATATTAGTGAGGGCCTCGCTAACTAGTTAGTTAACTAACGAATAATATAAGAAAAAAAGTCGGCTCTGAGTCACCAGATAGAGGGAATACAAGCTCTTGAAAAGAAGTCTTTACTTCATCTTTGTATCCAATACATTCGTTCCATGCGTCGTGGTAACTGACCGTCAAGATGCCTACCGTCCACCTCTTAGACTATGTTGCCGGCAACATTCGGTCACTCGTTAATGCATTGAACAAGCTTGATTGCCATGTAGAATGGATAAAGACGCCAGAGGATGTCAAGGAGGCAGAAGTACGTGTAATGTGCTACTTCAATTCTGCTCTTAACTTACTGATATTTTGTGGTGGATGTATAGGTCCTGGTTTTACCCGGAGTTGGCCATTTTGGCCATTGTATGAGCCAGCTTGCAAGCGGCGGGTTCCTCGAACCTATCAAGGAGCATATAAACTCTGGAAAGCCATTTATGGGCATATGTGTTGGCCTTCAGGCTTTGTTTCAAACGTCCGAAGAAGCTCCTGATGTCAAGGGATTAGGATTGATTCCCCTCTCGCTGAAGAAATTTGATTCCTCTAACAAGAGCGTGCCACACATTGGTTGGAATTCAGCCATCTTCGCCGAGAACAAAAGTTATTATGGCTTAAACCCTCGCAGCAAATATTACTATGTTCACTCTTACGCCGCCCCTGTTGATACCACTGCCCTCCAAGCTCAGGGATGGAAGATTGCCACGGGCAAATACCAGGACGAGACTTTTATTGGAGCTCTGGGGAGAGGTAATGTTTTCGCAACACAATTCCACCCAGAGAAGAGTGGGCAGGCTGGACTAAGAGTCCTGGATGCGTTTCTAAAAGGTAAAAAGATAGAGGAGCTACCTGCATCTGACCTTTCTTCTGCTCGGGATGGGCTCACAAGGAGGATTATTGCCTGCCTTGATGTCCGGACCAACGATGATGGTGATCTGGTGGTTACAAAGGGCGACCAGTACGATGTTCGAGAAAAGTCTGGAGCTGAGGGGAAAGGTCAAGTGAGAAACCTGGGAAAGCCCGTCGACATGGCGAAGAAATACTATCAGGAGGGTGCCGATGAAGTGACATTCCTCAACATCACATCATACAGGAACTGTCCTTTGGCAGACGTACCGATGCTGGAAGTTCTACGTCAAACATCAGAGACCGTCTTTGTTCCTCTTACTATTGGTGGTGGAATTAAGGATACCACGGATACTGATGGAACTGTTGTTTCTGCTCTGGACGTTGCAAAAATGTACTTCAAATCTGGAGCCGACAAAGTTAGCATTGGATCGGATGCAGTAATTGCTGCAGAAGAATACTATGCCTCTGGGAAGAAGCTGAGCGGGAAGACTGCTATTGAAACAATCTCCAACGCCTATGGTAAACAAGCTGTTGTTATTAGCATTGACCCTCGGCGTATCTATGTGTCCTCCCCGGAAGATACAGCTCATCATACTTTCGAGACGAAGTTCCCCAATGAACAAGGACAAAGATATTGCTGGTTCCAATGTACGATTAAGGGGGGCCGAGAAGGAAGAGATTTTGATGTTAAACAGCTTATTGAAGCGGTCGAGGCAATGGGGGCTGGAGAGATACTGTTGAACTGCATTGATAAGGATGGAACCAACAGTGGATTCGACCTCGAGCTGATTAACGATGTCAAATCTTTTACCACAATTCCTGTGATTGCTTCTAGCGGAGCCGGAAACCCTGGGCATTTCGCAGAGGTCTTTGAAAAGACTGCCACAGACGCTGCCTTGGGAGCTGGGATGGTAAGAAAATCAATATATATGGATTTCCTTCTTTTGGTATGGATCTCAAGCTAACTTTTATTTATCAGTTCCACCGAGGTACCTATGCCGTCTCGGACGTGAAGAACCATCTTCGTGATGGTGGATTTTTGATCCGGGAGGTAGAGTGAAGAAGTAGTTAAAAGGGGATTCGTTGTAAATAGTACGATGTCAATCCGAGATATGCATTGTTCCGTATGTAAGAGTCATTATACCTTCCGGTCCACTGTAGGGCTTCCAAACCATAATCGAAACATCAAATCTATTCAAATCATGCTAATTCATATAGTATTGCGTGTCAATCGTTAATGTGGAATTGTATGTAAAATGCTTGCCCAATACTAGAGGAGCTCTTCCTTTATACATCCTTTTTTCGTGGCCATGTTATATTCTATCCATCTTGCGATGTCATTGCTACCCTCAACAACGAAACGACCGGGATTCATTGCATGACATCCCTCATAAGTGACAGTGAATGGGTCTGCCTCTGGATCTGCTATCACGAGAGAGGTGGGGAGGGGATATAAGTGTAGAGCGGATGCATAGTCCCATAAAATTGGCCGTACAGCGGGGGCAAACGGGCTGAGATACCCTTGATCAAGTATCGATTTGACTAACCGTCGAGCAGCAACTAAACTCGGGTCTACCCCGCCTTGATGGCCTTTGTTTGATCCTGTAGTGTTACTGTCTTCAGGGTCAGTAACGGTGGTAGCCTGACTAAGAAATCCAGCATCATCCTGATCAGGAGACGGTTTCTTTGCCTTATCATCCTTTAAAATAACCGCATTTCGCCGTAACCTGCCAGAAATGTCATCTCTGAAAATAACCATCTCGGAAACACTTGGTTCGTCAACGGTTAGCCGTGTAGGATTGGAAGTCCAGACCGCTGATTCATCTATTTGACGGGAAGGGGTGGGATGATCCTGGCTAGAAGCTGCCTGGAAAACTCGGCGGACCCGAGATCTAAAAAGTTCTGGTACCAGAGGCCTGGGTATACACGCAGTAGCTCCAGGAGAGAATGAAGAAGCCCACGGGTCATTTTCTCCAGGAACGAAGACAAAAGTAGATTTTCGAAGAAGATTGGGGAATTGCGTTAGCACCGAAGCGAGGCTGTCGAAGAATTCTTTATATTCGATGCTTCCGCAATTCCCAGCTCCGATAGCAGCGTCGTGGACAAAATTGCCTATCAGAACAAATGCTGGGGGATGTGTATCGTCGGAGACTAGATCATATTGCCTGAGAACTATTGAAAGGGCTTGAAGTGTCTTTGGATTGTCCAAATTCACTTCTCCCATGATAACAACTCGCTGCGCGTCTGAGGACAGCCGGGATATAGAGCTCGGGTGCCTGGATTCAGGCTGATTAGTGTCTCCGCCAGCACTCATTGGGTCAGCTGAAGGGTCTGT
Source organism: Trichophyton benhamiae CBS 112371 (assembly GCF_000151125.1). Taxonomy (NCBI): domain Eukaryota; kingdom Fungi; phylum Ascomycota; class Eurotiomycetes; order Onygenales; family Arthrodermataceae; genus Trichophyton; species Trichophyton benhamiae. The sequence continues at coordinate 111,648 of NW_003315085.1, read as the reverse complement.
TGTTGGTGCAATATTCCAACCACGGCTCTGGCTATCAATACCCAGTGAAATCTCCCTTCTCTCGCATGGCGGTCCTCCAACTGATATGGCAATGAACTTGCCGCCAATTGCTCCTGCACCGCGGGCCACGGTATCTTCGACTTCGTCCTCATAGATGCCATCAACGAGAAGGATCATCCCTGGGACAAACCAGGCTCCATTTGCTGGAATCCCCTTCGCGTGATCCAGATCTATAGCCACCGTCCCTGACGGGTCAGAAAGATTATAACCTCCACTTGGGGAAATAGTGAGTAAACCGAGGAGCAAGTGGGTTGTGCTCCCTCTACCCTGTAAGCTTGTGATTGATGTGATTTTATATGGCTGATTCGACGTGGCAGCTGTATTTGATTCACCGAAGGATGTGGGTAATGTTGAAGTTTGGAAAGTTTCGTTCCGCAGTAGCCGCTCATGAATCCGATAATAACGATCCCTGAACAGACTGACTCTATTATTGGCAGGGGGAAGTAGAGACGCAGGTTCATGTGGCGATTCAAAGTGCTTCTTGTTCATGTTATATGTCAAGCGTTGCTGTTCAAATGCACTGATAACTTTGACCCGTTTCCTTGCGTGGTCATTCGCGGCATCTTCCGGGGATTCAGCGGACTCTGCACCATCAGGTCCAGCTTCACGGGGCTCCGAAGTCAAGTTACCGGACTCCTGGACGTGAGAATCAATAGTGTTATGCTCTCTTTTTTGGGGGGGTATAGCAGTCTCCGTAGTCCTTTTTCCAGGCTTTCTATCATGCTGGACACGTCCTCCGACCATGTACGTTTCCAGTTCAGATAAAATCGCCGTTAGTGACAGCTTTGTGTCATCTTCCACTATTGATCCACCTCCTGACTGCTTCCATAACTTTGCTACTTCATCTAGGACCAGGTCTGCGAGCCCTTCCTGGCGCCATCTTGAGCCGCAGGACTTGCCAATGAAGGTTGCAAGCGCTTGTAGTGTCGTTGACGTGAAGGCTAGATTGTGTTTCTTTGAAAGTGTCCGAAAAGCCAGTGGTCTAATGGTATTTGGAGGGATAACGACGGGAAGTACGGAGGGTTCATGGGCGGTCTTGGGGGCGTTTTGTTCGTTGATACCTGGACTTTTACGAGGGTTAACAATACCCACCAGCTCGAGAGAGTGCAAGTAGCGTATTCTTACCGGATCGGTACAGATGCCTGGAGAGTAACCATGAGTAACAGACTGGATATATCTCCCTCTTGTAGATAAGTAGGTCCCTCTGCTGCGTCCTTGAAGCGAAGTCGGTTGGCTTGAAAGTGTTCAACCGGCGAGAAAGCTTAACGCGTCGATTTCCCATTTAACTAACGCGTCGTCAAGCTCTTTTAAGTTCGTTAACTAACTATTTTTAGTTTGCAAGCGCGCGCGAGTTTAAAAAGCTTCACCTTCTGCTTTTTTCCCTTGCCATAAAAGACAGAAGACAACGACGCGTGAGAAGAGATAAGACGAGCAGGCTTGCTTGATATTTACAGACTGCAGATTTCGGTGGATTCAGTGACAGCTATTACGATGGGTGATGAGATGCAGACCAAGCCTGGGACGGGCAATGAAAGCGCCGCCGCGGCCGGAGCTGATCAAAAGGACCAGCTAGCACAGCTGGTCAAGCTGGCGACAGCAAACGAAGCAGCTAAAGACTATGGCAAAGCCGTGGACCTCTATTCCCAAGCAGCAGAGCTTCAAGCGGAGATAAACGGCGATATGGCACCTGAAAACGCCGATATTCTGTACTCTTACGGGAAATGTCTGTACCATGTTGGCGTGAGCAAGAGTGACGTGCTGGGCGCGAAGATACCCCAGACCGCCACAGAGCCTGCTGGAGGATCAAGCAGCAAGTCTGGAAAGGGACCAGGGTCTGGAGAAGGGGAAGAGGTATCGTCGAGCATTATCAAAGACGCAATTGCCAAACACGCAGAGAATGGTGAAGGCGCAGGGCCATCAAGCAGCCTAGGCAAAGCTGGGGCGACACCACTTTTCCAGTTTATTGGGGATGAGAACCTAGAAGCGTCTGATGATGAGGAGGAGGAGGAAGAGGAAGGAGAAGGAGGCGAGGAAGGCAAGGGAGAGGGAGATGAAGAGGAAGATGACGACTTTGCGAATGCATTCGAGATACTTGACCTGAGCCGTGTGCTGTACGAACGACAGCGAAGTGAGCTAGAACAGGATAAGGAGAAGAACGAGGAGAAGCTACGACGGGTTAAGGAGCGGTTGGCAGACACGTACGACCTGCAGGCAGAGATATCACTAGAAGGGGAGAGGTTCCCGGATGCAGCCACGGATCTACAGGCGTCGTTACGGATCAAGGAAGAGCTATATTCAGGGGAGGACCCTATGATTGCCGAGTGCTATTATAAACTGTCACTAGCGCTGGAGTTCTCATCTGTGATGAAGAAAGACGGAGAAGATGGAGAAAAAGGGAAAGGGAAAGCAAGCGAGAACAGCAATGCAGAGCCGGAGTATGACGCAGCAGCCCGAGAGCAGGCAGCCGTATATATGGAGAAGGCAATCAAAAGCTGCAAGGGCCGGATTGCTAAAGAGGAAGCCCGAATTGAGAGCATTGGCAGCAACGACGGGGAGACCGTGACCAGAATCAAGCGGAATATCGATGATGTAAAGGACATCGTCTCGGACATGGAGCAACGGGTGAGTTATTGTGTTATTTTTTTTTTTTTTTTTTTTTTAAACAAAAAGGAGAAGAATAAGAACTGTAACAAAGCAAATGTGAGGAGTATATTGCTAACTGGTACCAGCTTGTCGATCTCCGGCGCCCGCCCGTGGCCATCCCGAACGCGGAACGGACCAAGGAGGAACAGGCCGCCGCTCAGGCCATCAAGCTGGATGAACTTACCAAAGTAGCCAACGACCTGACGGGACTGGTCAAGAAGAAAAAGCAGCCAGTGGCAGCAACGGCAGCAGCGTCGTCGACGTCGTCTGCTAGCGAGCAGCAGCAACAACCCGAGGCCACAGGGAAGAGACCACTGGAGTCAGCCGAGGAGGAGGCTTTAAATCCCAAGAAGGTAAAAGGCGGGGAGAGCTGATATGCCTCTAGAGAGGAAGGGATGAGAGATGCATCAACCTGTATGTTATGAGGGAATAGAAAGGTGATAACAGCATATGAATAATGATGGTTCAAGCAACAGCCGGAGAGTAGTAGCTCATGACTTGTGCTTCCGTCTCTGCCGGCGCTTTGCGGCCAGCGAGGGCGTCCAGACGCCGGCGAAGAGGTCCTCGCACTCGTCCTCATCCTGGCTATCAAACTCGATTTCTTCTTTCTTCCCGCTGCCATTGTCTACAGCAGCAGCAGCGGCGGCGGCGGCGGCGGCGGCGGCAGCATGAGAGAAGTCTACCGGGCCATCTCTTGAGAGGCTGACCCGCTTGCTCTCGACGATGAACTTGCCGACCTTGTATTTCTGGCTCTCCTCCTCGGCTGCGAGGTACTTCCAGCCCAGGACGGTATGGCAGAAGCGGCAGGCGATGTCGCTGACCGTGTGAGAGCCGGTGACGAGCTGCCTGGGCACCGCGCGGTGGGCGACGGTGTTTGCCAGCACGCTGAGGGCAGGATGCGGCGCCTTGGGGTCGGCTACGAGATACGCCCGCCCATGGCGGCCGGTGAAGCCCTTGCTGATGACCTGCGAGGCGAGGCAGATGGTGGCCGCGCAGTTGGTGCACCGCAGCGTCGACTCGCGTCTGCCGTCGATGTTGGTAACTACAGTTAGCCCTGCTGGCCGGCGAGAGCGCAGATGGGAGGAAGAAGACCTACTCGGCGCCCTGCAGATAGCTGGGGAACCTCGCTGCCATCTCTGCCGGTGATTCTGTCTGTCTGTGGCTGCTGCTACTCCGTATCTCAGCCTGCATCTCACGGTCACTGGCTGTGTCTGTCGGTCTGTATCGCTGTCTGGCTGCTCGCTACAGGCCTCTCAGCCCGCAGGCAATAGATTCGCATCTGGCCCGTCCCTGAGCCACTCGCAGCACAGCCTTTCCTGCGTCCGCCGTCCGCCGTCCGCGCTGCTCGTCGGCCAGGAAGAAGGAATAATAAATAGGTAGTAAATACTAAGCAGCAGCTGCAGCTGCAGCGGCAACCAGCTAAGCGACGCCCGCGAGTAAAGAACAGCCTGTCCTCAAGGCTAAAAGCAGCGAGGCGCCCGCCGGCCCGCAACCGCTATATAAAGTCTCTCCGACCAACAACACCCCCAGAACTTCCTCCTCCCTCCCTCGACATCGACATCGACATCGACATTGACATCGACATCGATAGAGATTCCTCCTTCTGACCTCTCCCAGCCGAAGCACCGTGCCAATTGATACTCAGACAGCATGCCGGGCGTCCGTAGCCTCCTCCTCGCCCTCGCCGGCGTCTCTCTCGCTCCCGCCGTGCTCGCCGCAGACGCCTCGACAGACTCGTCGGACGTCCATGCCCTGAAGACAGACACCTTCAAGGACTTCATCAAGGAGCATGACCTCGTCCTGGCCGAGTTCTACGCCCCCTGGTGCGGCCACTGCAAGGCCCTCGCTCCCGAGTATGAGAAAGCAGCCACCGAGCTCAAGAGCAAGAACATCCAGCTCGCAAAGGTCGACTGCACCGAGGAGGCCGACCTCTGCCAGGAGTACGGCGTCGAGGGATACCCTACGCTCAAGGTCTTCCGTGGCCTTGACTCGCACAAGCCTTACAACGGTGCTCGCAAGTCCCCAGCGTGAGTAGTCCCTGCTATAGATCTAGAAGATAGAAGCAGAAAAAGGGGGCGCTGACAAAACCCATAGCATCACCTCGTACATGATCAAGCAGAGCCTGCCATCAGTCTCGGTTGTGACAGCAGAAAACTTCGAGGAGGTCAAGTCCCTGGACAAGGTCGTCGTCGTCGCCTTCATTGGCGAGGACGACAAGGAGACCAACAAGACCTACACTGCCCTCGCTGACTCAATGCGGGACGATGTCCTCTTTGCCGGCACCAGCAGCGCTGAGCTGGCCAAGAAGGAGGGTGTCTCGCTCCCCGCTGTTGTCCTCTACAAGGAATTCGATGACCGCAAGGACGTGTATGATGGCAAGTTCGAGGCCGAGGCTCTCAAGGCTTTCATCAAGTCCTCCAGCACACCCCTCGTTGGTGAGGTTGGCCCAGAGACCTACTCTGGATACATGTCGGTAAGTATCATAGTATCATACGAGCAAGACCTACTCTCTTTGTGGACGATTGCTAACTAACGGGGTAAAAAAAAAATAGGCTGGCATCCCTCTTGCATACATCTTTGCTGACACTGCTGAGGAGCGTGAGCAGTACGCTAGTGACTTCAAGGACCTCGCCAAAAAGCTAAAGGGCAAGATCAACTTCGCTACCATCGACTCCAAGGCCTTTGGTGCTCACGCTGCCAACCTCAACCTTATCCCTGAGAAGTTCCCTGCCTTCGCCATCCAGGACACTGTTTCCAACAAGAAGTACCCCTTCGACCAGGAGAAGAAGCTCACCAAGCAAGACATCACCAAGTTCGTTGAGGGTGTCATCGCCGGTGACATTGCTCCTAGTGTCAAGTCCGAGGCCGTCCCAGAGACGAATGACGGCCCAGTCACCGTCATCGTCGCCCACACCTACGAGGAGATCGTCATGAACAAGGACAAGGATGTCCTCGTCGAGTTCTACGCTCCTTGGTGCGGACACTGCAAGGCGTAAGTTCACCCCCTTTACACACCACACGATCTCATTTAAATCATGCAATTGGCTAACAAACGCTTAGTCTCGCTCCCAAGTACGACCAGCTCGGCAGCTTGTACAAGGACAACAAGGACTTCGCCTCCAAGGTGACCATCGCTAAGGTCGATGCCACCGCCAACGACATCCCAGACGAGATCCAGGGCTTCCCTACCATCAAGCTTTTCCCTGCCGACGATAAGGATAAGCCAGTCGAGTACACCGGCTCTCGCACCATCGAGGACCTCGCCAACTTCGTCCGTGACAACGGCAAGCACAAGGTCGACGCCTACGATGAGAAGAAGGTCGAGAAGGATGGCAGCGATGTCACTGGAAAGCCAAAGGATGCCGAAGCCCCACCAAAGCCTTCTGATGCTCCCGAGTCTGAGGAGAAGGCTGACAAGGAGCATGAGGAGTTGTAGTTCTTCTTCCTTTACGCCGGCATGCTTTGAATCTCTTTTTTCATGTAAACTTATGAATCTAACGTTTACTCCCCCTCTCGAGTTGGTCCAACTTCCAATTGCAACCAGCTCACAATGGACTTGTTTTTCCGAACTGCCTCTACCCGTCCGTCAATGGGATTGCTTTGCTTGTTTTGTCTTTTTTCTTTTTCTCTCTTGCTTAGTGATCATAGGGGACAAAGGGAAAAAGGATGGGAAATAAATAGTCGAGAAAAGGACAGATAGCTTTTCTTACCTTTTGCGTTCGGTTGTCTAGCAATATACCTCTAATGATATACATCTTGATATTGACAACTTGCTCAATTTGTGAATCTACTGGTAGCCCAACTCTACACAAATAGAACCAATCGCGTTAAATATATTATTGCTATTTATTATTTTTATACATTCAAATCAGTCAATGGTGATTACACTGCCGTTGTTGGCTTGCTTGCTGGCATCTGATTCGTTGTTCGGGGACACTACCCCTGTAGTACTCGTTGCTGTCATAGCAGGCTGGCTAGTGCCACTACTAGGGACGGAATTGCTCTGGTTCCCATCCAACATCATCGCTCTGCCAGCGCCATTCGCGGCCGTTTGCGTGCGTTGTTGCGCAACATGTGTCTTAATAATGTTGTCGAGTACCATGATCAGGCTGACTGGATTGTCTGCTTCCGCCATGGCTCCGTCTCCGAGCCCGCGCCAGCCATCCCCATTGACCTTGAGTATTTTATTCGTCAGCTCGCTCTCCAGTGCTACCTGGCTCATGCGGACACTGGGAATCGTGCCATTCCGAAGAAGCCAAGAAATGCGCTGTCGGCGTTGTTTCATCGTCAGGTGGAATCGATATTGGAGGAACGGGTATGAGATATGGTACATTTTGGCAGACCGAGCCGCTATTCTGACTACAGCGCGGGATCGGTCTCTTGATTCAGCAAGAATGGTCTCAACGGCTTCCAGGAGAGGTAGGGTGAGGGTAAGCAACTCCAACGTAAAGCCCAGGCCAGCTGAAGGGTCGTTGAGTATGGCTGTTAATGATTCCATGATGCGTCGATGAGGGTTCTTGCCATGGAGGTCTAGCGACATCCGAAGCCGGGCTAAAGGTCTCTTATCACCCTTAGTCTTGGCTTGCTGGGTGTCTGGTAAAAGTAGAGGCGGAGGTGTGTCGATGTACTGGAAGGATATAGAGGCCCGTAGACTGCCGTTGGAAGAAGGGTATGTAAAGCTGATTTTCGATGACGACATCGAAGTGACTACGAATTTTTTACGGTGGATAAACCCCAGAGCAAGAATGGTATTTGTGAGCCGCTGTAACCAGGAGAAGAGCTGTTCGATAATGGGCACACCTGTGCGCGTAAGATATCGAATTGCAAATTTTCGAGACCGAGGCTTGAAGCTGAGGTTTGAATCGGAAGCTAAGATGGCCATTCCAAGATGAGAAACTGGCACTGCAAAAAATCCTGTAGCCACGACAATTGCCTCACGAGTTCGGTGGTTGATTCCCTTATACGAGAGATAAATGGTGTCCTTAATGATAGTCTTGCCTTTGTTGGATAAGGGAGAGGCCACTCGCAACTGGTGTGGAAGATCAGAGGCTTTGTAGCATATGCTGGTACTTGGGACTTCGTTGTCAACTCCTAGAACCTGGTCCTCTATCTTTGGAAAGTGGCAAAGTTTTAGTTTGTTAAGGCAGTCTGCATTCGAATGTGCTACAACCATGCCCGATATGGAGTTAGCAAGCTTCGCAAAAGAACGATAACGGTGTTTATTGGATGCGTATCCGCACTGTCCTGTAATAGCATGCGCTTGCTGTAACTGTATGAGGCGGCCATCGCCGGGACACTGGGGTTGAGATTCAGTTGCTGATGCTTTATCCCGCAGCTGGATCACCCACCAGTCATCCCTTTCTATGCTGCTTGTAAAAGCAACGAGCCAATTGGGATCCCAGTCTCCGTGCTGGAAGAGAGAGATATTTCTAATCTCATTGACAGGAAGTACTTTGCGCAGTGATTGCATATCAACATTTGCGGGTGCTATTAGCTTCCAGCCAACCACACGTCCGTGGCTTTCGGCTTCTTCCATCGCTACCAGGCATCTGAGACGGCAGATACGTTCGTATGTCCCTACAGATAGTGCTTTATTGGGATCAGGTTCAACATCATGTCGACTCAATGATAGTGGCACTGTCCGTAGAGCAACTATTCCGCCTACAGGCTCGATAGCTAATCGCATAGTTTTCCTGCGGGTGAGTTGTATATCTAGGTAACAATTCCCGGGCTCCATTGCAGACGTGTTTAACTCTAGGAAGAGTACTCCTTGGCCATACAACTTGGATGCAGTAAGCTTGGTATAGACTTCGAAGAATATGTCGTGGATATGCCGTGATATAGTCCTTCGCAGTATAGTTTCAACTGATATAATCTTGTTCTCGAAATGTGTGCTTTCAACGGAAACCTCCTTGTTATCTCGAATCCAGCGAACATATAAACGGGGTATATCTGGCTGGTTTGCCCGGCCTCGGCGTTGTGACTTATTACGCCTAGTTCCGATTTCAATCCAACTTTTTGGCCCAGGCCGATTGGTCCAGTACTGGATAACGAGAGTGCGGTGGAGCAACTCGATCCGTAGATTATTACCCCAATGAGATCGAGCTAATTCAACAGCCTGTCTAAAACATGTCATGATTTTTTGGGTCAAAACAAGGTTGTGAAGGAGGTCGCAGCAGCCAACGATTCCCGATTTCATTAGCGAGGTGTTGATAGTACGTTCTAGATTATCACGAACGGGGCCTCTAGAAAGTGCAGATGACGGTGAAAATATAAACCGGAGGTCGACAAAGAAGAACTGAGAGTTACGCGTTTCCTGGGCTATTGACAAGTCTAGCTCGATTTCATTTGGAATTGTGAACGTGACCCTTCCATCATGGATACGGTATGTAGCGTATTCCGGAATGGAGTCATGGGTGATGAGTCGGATGCTTATCAATTTATTGATTTTTCGAAGTGTTCTTAGGGTATCTTTGGGGGAGAGTTTGCCTGGAGGCAAAAAAGGAAGCTAAGATGAAACGGTCAATACGGGGTTCAGCCAACGCGTAAGAGGGAGAAACCTACTGCAGGAAGAGCCGAGACAGTTCCGGTTGAAAGTGCTTCTAATGCGGTTTCTAAGTCCGGGTTTCCCATCTGCGCCTTAAAAAGGTCTCGCTTTATGTTTCCGGCAAGGAAAATCGCGTGGTTGTATAGATCATAGCGTTGACGAATAAAAAACTGCAGATCAATCAATCTGCCAACATCAACAGCTTGCCGTCCCCATTGTGAGAGAACAAGTAGTTTGATGAATTCGGCTCTCTTTGCCTGGGCAAACTCGAGGATCTGGCTCTTCTTGGCACTTGAAGCATTGGATGAGCTACTGCCGCCTTGATGGTTGGGAGGAGCATCCCCAAGCTCGCTAAGAAGGTGAAGTAGATCGTTCCAACACTGAACAACCACCCTGTTGATACCCTTGGCAAGAGGAAAGAACCCTTGAGTGATATGGGTTATTTCCGGAGGAGGCAGCTCCGGAGCCGTAATTATATCGTTTGATTGAGATTTGATGCCATTCGCTTGGCCATTTGCGTGGGAGTTGATATCTGTATTTTGAAAGGCGCCATTATCTGAAGCCGCGTTATCTCCGTTCACCGTCCCTACGGTGCGCCATACTCCATGAACGCTTGGGTCATCCATGACGATGCCAGGCATTTCCCAGAGCTAACCCCCTCACCTGCTGCCCCAGACCGAGGATATATCGAACTATATCGGGGCGTTTTGATTACAGGCGGGCCATTCGTGATGAAGCTCAAGGGTATCGGAAATCCAGCATAAGTCGGCGCAACAACTATCATTAAATCGCAAGGTATAGAGAGCACAGCCAGGCCACTAAAAAACGTAACCGAGTCAGTAACGCATTTGAGAGGGCATGCGAAATGAAGCAAACCGGAAGAAGACAAGGAGAAAGAGCAAACGCACCTCTCGTCAACCACATCTCAGCCACCACTCTTAGGCGCACTGCAAGCTAAAAAGGTACACAGCCTGAAGCGATGCTGCTGGGCTATCAGCTCGGCGCGCCTCAAGATGCAGGCGGCGCTTTCTAGGCGTGAATGGTGTCTCTATCGCCGGGCAAAGAAACGAAGCAGGAAAAAAAGGCGAAGTGAAAGCGAAAGCGCATCGAAAGTCACAACACGGAAGACGTCATGTTACATAAGCAGAGGCTGGCCCCAAAATTTGGTCACGTGCGATGGCGACCCTTTTTTTCTTTTCTTTCTTTCTTGTCAACTTCAACCTTCTCAACTTCAGCTTCAGCAACGACAACGACAACGACCACGAGAACAGCAACGTTGTCTCCTCCTTTTCTTCGTTTTTCTTTAGCAATCACCAGCCCGTTATTTCTTCTCAAGTGGTTAGCGGAGAAGGCATTTTGCGTTGGCTCCCTCAGTCTTGTGTCTTTCTAGAAGGTATTTAACATGTGCCAAGTTATATTATCACCACCTATTTCTCTCATTTTTCTGCCGAAGTGATGCTAACTGACCGTTTTCTTGTAACAGTGTAATAGCTTTATATCATAGTTCCCTTGCGCCCTTGATCCGTTTGAGATTTCTTGACACACCTGTGCGGCCACTCTCGCGGCGTGGTGGCGCTTTCTTTCTCCCCTCTTCCTGTTACGGGCTTTTTCGCTGTCATTCTCAGTCCTTCGCTAGGCGGCCGCTTGGGTGCCCCTTGTTGTTATATGTGATATTTTCATCTTGTAACCCACTTGGGTGTTAGCAGGCCTGAAAGAAATATCAGAGAAAAGAAGAAAAGAAAGAAAGACAACACAGTTTGATCCTCGAACACAATCTGTTCCCTCGCAAGTCGGCTTTTTCCCTTCGTTTCCTAGAGGGAAGACTTGACATAGGACGGAGGCGTCTGCTTGCTTTGGAATCCTCTATCGCTCTGGTTCTTTACCTCCGCCTAATAGTTCTTTATTAACGATTCAAGCCAAAAACCCCCGTAACCTGGCCATTATTCTCTCTTCCTCTTTCATTTCTCGAATGCTTTTCCCCATAATCATCTTCCTTTATCACTAATCCTACCCTTCTTCCTTTGTACTTCGTGAGTCACTGACTCTTATCTTGTTGAATTCCCTCTTGCTATCATCTTCATACCCTTTCTCATAACTTTCTCCATCGAGTGTCTGGCTCTTCGTCAAAAGTAGGTGTTTGTGTTACACATCGAGCTTGCTCCCTATCTCAAAATCTAGACGTTGTTCATTTTTTTTTCCCGCAGCCTTTGCTCCAGCCATCATGGCCTCTTCTGTCCATTTCAAGTTCAAGTCTCAGAAAGAACCTTCGAGGGTGACGTTCGATGGAACTGGTATATCAGTCTTTGAGCTGAAGAGGGAAATTATCACCCAAAACCGATTGGGAGACGGCTCTGAGTTTGAGCTTTCGATCTACAATGAAGATACAAATGAAGGCTAGTTTCCTCATCCTTTGAATACCCTGAGGTTCCTATATACTAACGATTTGTAGAATACGACGATGATACGGCTATCATTCCTCGATCAACCTCAGTCATTGCTCGTCGCTTCCCAGCCACACGTCCTGGTAAAGGCGGCGCGGCGAGATACATGTCAGGCAAGGCACCTGTCACGTCGCGGAATGTGCAGCATGATGGCGAACCATCTACTCGTCAGGATACTGGCGACAGTGGCATTGAAATTAGTAGTCTCCAGTCGGAAGATGAGAAACTTAAAGCATTGTTTCGGCTGCAGGAGACGCAGTGGAAGGAACAGCAGCAAGACATGACAAAGTGAGCCCATACCTAAACAATACTTTCACCATGTATCTTAATTAACCGATAATATTGTAGTATGACTCCCGTTATGGGTCGAGGCCGAGGGAAACCTGTAACGGTTCCTGACCACCCACCTCCGCCAGGTTATCTCTGCTACCGGTGTGGCGAAAAAGGTGAGCTTAACCAGCCAGGTTTTTATGGTTTAGAATAATCCTAACATTGATTATAGGTCATTGGATCCAGGCTTGTCCAACAAATAATGATCCCCGGTTTGATGGCCGATATCGTGTTAAGCGGTCTACAGGCATTCCCCGTTCATTCCAAAAACAAGTGGAGAAACCAGACTCGCCTGCTTTAGATGGCTCGGATGACAATTCGAAACTTACAGGGGTTATGGTGAATGCTGATGGGGATTTTGTTATTGCTCAGCCAGATAAAGCTTCGTGGGAGTTATATCAAGAGAAGGCAACTGCATCCAAAGCAGCAGAGGCCGAAGCAGCTAATGCTGAGCGAAACAAACAATTGCAGAACAGAGGTCTCTTATGCCCCCTTGACAAAAGAATGTTGTTAGCGCCTACAAAGACACCGTGCTGCGAAAAGACATATTGTAGTGATTGTATCACTAATGCCCTAATTGAGAGCGATTTTGTCTGCCCCAACTGTTCTGCTGACGGCGTTTTGCTTGACAATCTATCTGTTGATGAAGAGGCTATTAAAAGGCTGGCCGAATTCGAGACCGAAAAGTCACAGAAGCCGGAGGGAACCGAGATAAACTTGCCTGAGAAGGCAGGCTCGGAGAAGGCCAGTAACAAGGAACAGCCACAGCAAGAAGCGACCGCCTCGAAGAAGAGATCAGCAACTGAAAATGGCGCAACCCAGGATAATGACCAACTTCAGGCACCGGCTATGAAGAAACAAAAATCCCGAGATAGCACCGGTGATACACAAAACAACACTCAGCACATCAATCCGCAAAACAATATTCCCCAGGTCGCTACCCAAAACAATACGCAAAATCGTAACTCTCAAAGCAATACTCACGGCACTACACCTCAGAATAATATTCCACAACCCAGTCCTATGATGAATCCTTTCCCACAGATGCCACCTCAGCCAATGATGGGTGCATACGGGCAGATGAATCCGTTTGCCGGTCAGGATATGATGTCCATGGGTGGATATTACAATGGTGGGAATACCTGGAGTCAGGCATCAGATCCCTATATGATGGCTGGAGGTCCCTTTATGAGCGCGCCAACCCCACAGATGGGCCAAATGGGATATGGGATCCCCAATTCCGGAATGAACTTCAATAGTTTCAACCCACAGATGATGAATCAAATGAATCAAATGCAACAACCTTTCCAGCAACAGTACGGAGTGACTCCCTTTTCGAACCAACAACGGAGCCATATCAGCGAACCGCTTGCGAATGAGGAAGACTCCCCTTATTTCAGACAACCTGTGAATCCTCACCGCCACCATGGAAGACAGAAGAGAACCCGTCCTAGTGACTACCGGGAGCTGTAGGCAGACGTGTTTCGTTCTTATGTTTCTCTATGGTGCAGTGTCCTGTGTTGTTGCTGCTCTGGCTTGCCCCCCTTTGCTCCTTAATGCCCAGACCAAAAGAAAAAGAAAAAACCTGTATCATAGCAATAGGGCTTCATGATGTATATACAATGACCAGTAAACCTTTCAAACCAATATCACTATTAATAAAACTTTTCTTGGCTTCGTCAATTGATGAGTTGTCAATGTTGTAGAAAGCTGAAGTTGAAGTAGAATTCTGGACTAGGCCCAACCTGGCTTAGCGCGCTTGTCGCCGCATCAAGAGATTTATTGAAATCAACCAAAACAAATGAAAAAAAAGATCTTGGAGACGCAAGCTTGACATCAAATTCCCTACTTTCTTTTCTCTCCCCCCGTTAGAAGAGGCTCGTTGCCACGGCCACTCTACTTGCTGCCGCAATGTTTTCTGCCCAGGGAGGCGTTGCCGTGACCGCAGCATCTATTCGACCCCGGCGACGACAGAGGCCTAGATCAGAGGACGGCTTCCAACCTCCGCGAGCGAAGAGACAGCGGTCAACAAAACATGCTGACGCTGGCGGAGACACGGAGCTTGACACGGCAGCATACGAACAAGCGCACTGTTTGGCAGTAGAGCCAGACCTTGAAGACGGCCCTTCGTTGGCTGCGGGTGACACATCTATCGACCTCCCTGTGCGCGGCCGTAAGGAGTCAGATCGACCTACCTACGATTCCCATTCAACTCTTATTGTAAGCTTCCCAGCGCGTTATGTTCAATATCGAAGACGCGTAATATGACTAACTAGTAGCTTCTTTAGCTGGATAATGGCTTCTACAGTGCTACTCGAGTCTCCGCCCTGCCAGAGCCTCTTCAGAAGTCTTCAGGTATGCTATCCTTATATTACAGGTCTATCACGTATTAACTGTCGAAATAACAACGCTAGCCCCATTTCGATGCGTTATATCACCAGAACATGCAAACTCACTTATTCTCACCCACAACCAGGCCTATGTTTGGGCTTATTCGTCGGGTTCCTCCTCTATCAGTCCAAGTGACTTCTCTACGTTCAACATACCTGAACCATCTCCAAAACACATCGACCCTTTACCACTTGGCGCGTTTACCTCCAGCTCTTCGACAAGCGATGCAGGCATGTTAGTGGTGATACCAGCTACCGGAAAAATTACATTCTGGCAAACGATTTCGAACAACGTTATCCTTGGGTTGATAAAACAGAAATGCAATACAGTTCATGGCTCAATACCCGGAATGATGTCCGGAGAATTTGCTACGGGTCTACTTAATGCGGAGCCGTCCGGGTTCATCATCACTCTTTCTACTGGTCGCGTTGCTCATCTGACTATTATGGATGCTCATGGCAAAGCAAGCCTGAACATAAGGTTCCTTGACTTGGCTAATCGTGCTACGAGTGGCGGTATATTTGGAGGCCTGAGGAATGTATTTAGCGGTGCCTCTTGGAGAAGGAATATTGCTGCTGCAAAAGGCGGCCGATCCGCACAACGGGGCCAGCGTGAAGTCATTATTGCGACTAGCTCAGGATTGATTGAAGTCTGGGATATACACTGGAACAATGGCAGTGGCTTGAAGGCACGTATGGACGCAGCGCTCGAGATCAACAGAGCGCTGAAAGACACAGGCTTAAACTCTGAAAACGGCTCCCTTGCCTCCATACAAGTCTTGGATTTTGCAATCAAGAACAACAGCAAACGTTCAAACGATACGGAACATGACCTCTCACTCTGGGTTTTATTCTCCGTCTCCGGAGAAACCACTTCGTACTTCGTTGTTGATTTGGCCTTTCCAGAAAATGTCCCAGAAGCTGGTCGGATCTTCAAAATTGATTATGAGGGTCCGCTACAGGACTCTGCGGACTCTACCCCAAAAATATATGTGCCGCGTCCCGGCAAAAGTGCTTTCATCGTCTTCAGAAATGCTACCGTCCTCGTGTCGTTAACACCCGTGGAAAATTCGACAGAGGATGGTACACATGAATTTCAGGATCTTGTTCGACTTCGGGATCGAGACAATTTCGTGGTTATTGGATCGACTCTAGATGATGGCCGTGACGAACATAGCCGAGACTGCTGTGTGCTGGTCATCCAAAACTACGGACTTGTTCATCTGTCCAGCTTGCGTCTGAAGACTGAAGCGGCACAAGATGTACAATTGACGACCAAACTACGCCTTGAACAGATTGTCTTCTTTGAAAATGCCAAAGACAACCCTATCAATTTCCACCACTACAAGGAGCTGTCTTCGAAACCCCGCCTTGAAGAAGCAATCTTAAATATTACGGACGAAATCCTTCATTCGAGCTCGAGGTATATTTCCTCCATAGCGGCGTCCTTGGAGCATCAAATGACAATGCGGTCCAACGCTCTACAAGCTCTTGCAAAATATATCAAGGACAACCATATTGAACTTAGCTATTCGATCCGGTGGCAGCTCCTCTGGGACGCAGAAAAAATGGCAGCGAGTAAAGCGATCTGGGCACTCTATAATGACCTTAAGAAAAGATACCCCAAGAAAGACTTGTATCTTGGACACTTGATTGAGACCATGGGAGAAAAATTCAAGAGCTCTGCTAAGAAAGAGGATGGACCGGACGATCCCATCAGGCACTGGTTTATCTATGATACCTGGCAGATGGAACATATCATTCCGTGGATAATGAATGGCATTCGAGTCGCCTATAACAAGCCGCAGAGCGTGACACGGGACTTTATTGACAAGGTGTGGCAGGCGAGCGAGATCTCGCTGGCAGCGTTGGAAACTGCCTTCAGTTTCCGCCGAGAAAACGCAAATTTGTACGGGATCGACGATGCTTCGTTAGCTCTGAAAACCCCACAGTGTACTGAGCTTTCCGAGTTCTGGACGTCGCTAGATGTTAATTATGACGAGACGGAAAACCTGTTGGACACAGAACTTAATACATGTATTCAGTGGATGCGACAACTGTCACAAAGCGGCAAGACAGACGCCGAGGATAGCCCTGCTAAGGCACTTGAGAAAAACCTTTCACGTCAGTTTGCAGTGTTTTCACAAATCTACAAGGAACGACGACAATTATGCGCTGTAAGTACAGATCGTCAGATCCAGAATGACGGAAAATTGCTTGAAAAGGCGCATCGCGAAAGGAGGAAGCCCCAGCTTTACAAGATGGCTGCTATCGGACATTTAGAAGAGGCTGTGACATTGGCCGAGAATTTTCATGACATGACGGCACTTGTGGAGCTTATGGTCGAGGTTCATGATAAGATTGACCAGAAACATCCCCAGAAAGCAGTGGATCGAGCAACACCCGGTCCGCGTGAAGAAGCTGTGAAGCAATGGCGGTCTAGGATTGACAGCTATTTCACCAGGTACGGCGAACCCTGGGCAGATGCCTTTTTTACCCGACAGATAACGGCTGGACAGCCGGCAATGCTGCTGATTATGCGGGAGTACAAGGACGACGTGACCCGTTTCCTACGCAAGAGGCCTGGTTACGGAAAGCTGTCCTGGATGAACGAAGTGCTGGGTGAGCGCAACTACGACAACGCAGCGAAGATTCTGACGGAGCTCGCGACCCAGCATGAAACCAATCTATGGAGCAAGCGGGTGGAGCTTGCACTGGCAAAATTGTCCACGCTGGCAGCACGAGAGACTCAGACGGGGATGCAGGTGAACCTGAGCTGCTTTGAGGATGAGACAGAGCTGGCAACGATCCAAGAGTCTGTGTATGACAACCTGCCGCACTTGAACGAAGCCATCGACGAAAGCGCGCGATTGCAGATAGCGAATGACCAATTTGCGAATGTTTTCGTGCAGTCGAAACCTGCTCTGCGCGAGACCCTTCAGCGTGGCCTGGCAAAGCTAGTAACTCGTTGTCCGGTACAAGGAGACGAGCTGGCGGACCTTTTGACTCTGATGGACCCGATCCCAGCGGCTGGCCCGCCGGAGGAGAACGAGGTAGCCGGACATGAGTTCAGCCTTGCCCTGCGTGCGCTGAACCTGAGCGGCTCGGTTAAGGAAGACGGCGCTTACCGCGAAAATCTGGAGAAGATTGTCTGGCGTCGCTGCATGATTCGGGACAACTGGGAGCATATCAGCGCCACGGCCGGCAAGACAGATGATGAGGTCCAGGCCGAGATCCGCTCTACAGCGCTCTTCAAAACGATAATGGACTACACAAACGGTGAGTATCTCCTTGTTTTTGCTAAACAAATGCATCCAGCTAACATATGATGTTTCGTCTCAGGGCTCGGCTTCGATGGTGAGTCGAACCACCTTCACCGACCCACCGACATCCTTGACAGAGTGGATGTTCCACATAAACTGGTTGCCCGGCTGCTCCCCGAGCAACGCGGCCACCTATCGACAGAACTTGACGATGAGAACAGTCTGCTGAAGCATTACATAGAGAAGGGAAACCTCGAACATTGGTTCTCATGGATCATAGAGCACGGTGTCCCAGAGATAGAACAAACCTCTTAGCCTCCTCCTCTTCTTCTTTCTACCCTCACCCCTTACTTTCCTCTTCTCCTTTCCCTTACCATGTACTTCTACCAGTGTGTCTGTCACCTTGATGTATCTACCTACCTCCATGTCACCATGCAATCCAAACTGTTAATTTAACCCCTTTTTTCTTCCATCGGCTTCCCTGTGCTTATATAATCCAATATGACGCCACCAAATCTGGGGTAAAAGTGGGTCAGTGTTGTTAGCTAATCCGGCAGGCGGTCACGAGCCTTATTTGGGCGACGCAGCAGAAGTATAAAAGGGAGGCAGCAGAGACGCTCGGCAGCAGGAGGAACTTGACATCATCTCCTCTTCTCTCTCTCCTCCCACCAGGGCCTACCAATTCTCTCGCTACGACAGCCTCCGCAACGGCCAGTACCGCAGCTACTCTCACTACCATCACCATCACTGCCAGGACCGCAAACAGCAATTCATCAGTAGGTAACATCGTAATGGCCCTTATACCTGAGGTAGCTAACCGCACGTCTAGTGACTCGCTCCCACAAGATGAACGACAGGGACCACTCTGCCGCCCACGACGACCCAGCCAGTTTCCAGGAGCATCTCCCTCGCTACTTCGCAAAGTCAGGACACATCGACGCCGACCCCAAGAAGACAAAGAAGGACGGTGGCGGCAAAGGCAACTGGTAAGCTGTCTTCTTCCTCTTCTCACTCACCCCCTCACCCCTTAAAACTCAAAGTCAGCCCAGATTGAAGATGGGGCTTCAGGACGCACAACATCATACGATTGATGCTTATCTGTCTCCCTTTTCGTATCTAGGGGCCGCTCCGGAGACGAAGTACATGACTACGGATACACTTTCACCAACTCTCGCCGTCGGTCCAACAGCAGCACCCATGGTCTCGCTGACTTCAAGACCAAGTTCGAGACACACGAGCCCGAACCCGTCTTTGAAGAAGAAACACAGGAGGAAGATGGTCAGATGAATGGTCCTAACCTTGCTCGCACCGATTCCAGCTCCAGCGGAGAGGCTCGAAAGTCTTCATAAGACAGAGTGCCACTTCTCTTCTCCTTCTGCCCCCCTCCAAACTCCTCTGCTTAATGGTGGATCTTCGGGTTGACACGTAAGACATCACCCGCATTCATAATGTGGCATGACATGTTATGACATGATCATGGCCTTCCTGTTGATGCCGGCCGGACGAGATTTTTCCCGGCTGTCATATCATCCATTACCTATTACTCCATGTATCCTAGTCTATCGTCTTCATCTTTTAGTTGAAAGCCTCTGAGCGGCCTGTGGCCCTGGCAACTTCAATAAACAACGTATGTTTCAAGATCGTGACTTTAGTTTTTCTGACACCAGTTCAACTCTTGAACAATGGCAATCAGTAGTTATTGAAATGATAGAACACAAGAATTTCAATCTTATATTTCTTATTGATAGAAAGGCGGGGGGGAGGGGGGACATTTTAGACGCTGGCATGAGTAGGGTACCATTCTTGCACTCGAAAAAAAATTCTATAAACAATTAAAATGGAGGAATTGAGAGTGGGTATGAACCGTTCTTTACACGGAAAAGGCTAATAAGGAAGCTGTACATGACCCAGGTCACAGCACTCCAGAGAATTACAGTGACTCGCTGCGACTGAGGGTCCAGTATTCTCGGTGCTTTCATAGCGAGAGCTATGGAGCCGAGGGATAAAACACCATCTAGAGAGGTTTATTAGGAGAAATACCCCAGGCACATTAACTAAGGTGGAGAACTCACAGATAGCAGCTATAATCTGACTTTCTAGGCCGAATTGGGTCTGGAATCCTCCAGCAAAGTAGCTGATTCCTCCCTTACCGTCTCCCGCAACGTACGGTACCTTGCGGATATGGTTAAACATGTGGCCAGTAGTAAAGAGCAAAATCGCAAGGAGGCTTAGGGCTGTCCATAGGTTGCGACTTCGCAAAATTGGCACGACATATTTGGAAGATACAGTGATAAGCGATATGACCGCTAACATCCCTATCAACATCCCCATCATTCGGGTGTAGTTTATTGGTCGAACAAGCTTCGGTGTTGGGACTCCAGCGAGGTGACGGCTAATCCATAGGTGCATCTGCTCCGCAGTGACAGGACTGGAAGAAACATCATTTAGTTCACTGTTCATTCCTTCACTTCCTTTGAATTCACACTCACCTGCTGAAGTCATATCGAGCTGGCTTGTTCTCGGAGCCTGCGCCGGAGGAAGGCGGCAAGAGAATCACGACCGGTGCAGTTTGAAGTTTGAGCTGATGGCAGTTAGTACTGCGATATAACGCCAATAGTGACGTTTCTTTTGCCGTTCAATTACCTGCTGGAATGTGCCTTTCCCATCCAAGAAGTCGAGTGTACCAAAGACCAACTTTGAGTCTCCAAGTTTAGCCTTGCTCCAAGTCCGACTGAGAAGTTCCCACTCCGGCTGGAACATCTTGCAGATCTCACATCCGAATCGCGAGTCCATAGCCGTCAAGAGCACAACAGTATGGTAATCTCGAGGAGCCGCGGTGAGTTCATGGTAGCTTGCATCGTCCAGAGTTACTGCGCCAGTAGACCTTGACGCAGCCTTGAATTTCGAATATTTATCTCCGTCCTTTGATGAAGCACCCAGGGCAAGCGCAATTGGCCATATAGCGCAAAGAATCAGCGAAAACAACCTCATGTTTGGTGTTATTCGGTCGTTTCTGTTTACTAGAGCTCTGAGATGACGGAAAGGTGTCATTTTGAAGCTGGAAGTTGGTGGTTCATCGTTAACTAATTTACGTAAGCAACGCGACCTCACCTGTTGATAAAAGTTTCATGACCGCGACAACGCAACATTGGAACAACGCATGAGATGTCAGTTTCATATCTACATTTGTTACAGTAGATTGATAGAAGCATATTGTTTTGGACTCACATACAGTATACACATTTATATATTTTTGTGGCTCTATTTTGGTTAAGAATATGGAAGTGGTAAGTTATAGCGTCGAACAAACAAGCAGAGCCGAAGAACACCTTCTGATGTGAGATCTAGCTTCCCTTTTCCGAGCTTGAAGCAAAATTTGAGAAGAGTCTTTATTGTGCAAGTTTACTGCTGGCTGAGGAAAATGCACGGCTGCCTAGACTGCAATTGCTGCTCTCTGAGCATGATAAAGAGGCCCTTAGCAAAGAGCAAAGCCAAACAAAACAACAACTGAATGATGTAGAGACAGAGAACTCGCGGATACGGGAGCATTCAACCCGTATGCAGCATGATATAGAAGAACTACATAAGTCCTTCCAGGCCAAGGTCAAGATGATAGATAGCCTGCAGGTCAGTTGTCGCTCTATGTAACCTGGCAATGACGCCTCGAAATATTGACATATGTGGTAGGCAGAATTGTCATCTATGCAGTCGCTTGCAGCTGAAATGAGTAAACTACGGGCTGAAAATGCATCTCTGGTGCGAGAAGTTTCAAGTATGAAACCAGAGATCACCCGGCTTCGTTCCCAGAACAGCTCTTATCAGACTATACTCTCGGAAAAGCTTTCTTTAGAACGCCGAGTCAGCTCCCTTGAGGTTGAACTTCGCGACGCAAAGCGCAACTCAGAAAAAGTGAGGGTCTCCCATGTATCAAATAGAACAATCATGAGCCCGCAACACGACGTAAACGTCAACGGCGAGCCTCAAACTAGCAAGACTTCAACCCATACCTCCAAATCAGATACCCGGGGTGTAACGGTGTCGAAGAAACAGGTGAAGGTTCAAGATTCCGACATGTCTCCTGCTCGCCGCAATCATACCAAAAACCTTGTAGATGCATCAGAGAACCCTCCACGCAGCCTATATTTCGGCACGGATGCATCTATAGGTACGCCGGGACCGAACCACATGTCAAAGCTACCAACAAAAATATCCGCGGCTCCTGGAGACAAATCAATATTTTCTATCACCCCGTTTCTGAACCGTCAGAGCCATGACTTCACGATAAACTTCACATCTAGCGAAAGCGATGGCGATAGTCCTTCATTCGTGGAGGCCAAGCCCTTGAGGATTAAGGAAAAGAGTTTACCACCATATGAAAACGAGGCCTCCACCACGAATAAACGCAAATCAAATTCTCAGCCGCTAAAGAATCCCCCGAAATCGACCAATATTCCGAAATTCACAAAAGGCCCAGCACCGCGGGTTGGCAATCGTCCCCAGAAGCAAAAGGATACGAAAGACTTTTCCGAAGACGATGGTCTTCCAGATCCCGTCAAAAAGCGACGAATACTTAGGACTATTGGAGACAAACTACCACTTGACGAAAACTTTGGACCTCTACGTACTCTATCCAAACAGCATTCGCATGTACAGGACCAGAGTGGTATTTTTGCTGATCCAGATGGGAAACGCGTTGAGAATGATCGTCGTAACCGGCGACTTGGCCTGAATAAACCGTTGGAGATCCCCCCATTTTCCCCTTTGAAACGTAACGTACGGCCTAGCTACTAGGCTTATTAACCAGCTGTCATGATCTTTTAGCGTACATATTCATCCTGATTCATTCTATTATTGCATTTCTTAGAACATGCCCCCCAAATTTGTATTTAGGCCAATGAGGTTAGTGGACTGGTTAACTCATTACATAATCATGTTTAACTCCAGGGTTCAATAACTTCAGAGTTCCTAAGCAACATTTCAGATGCCTTCTCGTCCCAAATTCAACCCTCCTATCTGGAATACAATATTTGTGGTCTCCGCTTACAAGGGCAGATGACTTTGACAGTTCAGGCCCTTGAGTCGGTAACCTACAAACATGGCGTTACTATGGCCTTCCGGCACCTCTACCGCACCGCGTTAAAAACCGTCCAATACTCCAGCCCTTCACGCTACGTTATCCGTTGGGTCCTACGATCTGCCTTTAGAAAAGGGACTGATGTAGACTTCGATCCGCGTCGAATCATTAATACGCTTCACTTTCTCGAAAACGCGTCTCAGCCTGGAAGCCTTGAGCGCAAGATCCTGAAGACGCTAACGATGGTCCGGTATTGGCAGCAACCGCATATAGCTTGCAATTCCCCAATGTAAGGCTATCTAGAGCTATATACAATTCATTTGATCCTATCTGCAATTTCATACTAATAGATGCCATATAGGATTATCGGAAGAATACCTAGACCCCAGTCGATCGGTGCGAGACAATTTAACAGAACCTTGCACTTGTTAAACGAAAGTATGAACCTTTGTCTCAAGTGAAGTCACAGTTCCGTTTCCCCTCCAGCTTTGCCCCCGGAAATATATCAGCTAGGTAGTGAAGGCTCCAAAGTTGAGAATCCTAAGTATCCGCACTCGCAAGTATCGCGACTCGACCGCCAACACTGCGACACCCTGTGGTTACACAATGCTGAAAACGTCATAATAACACGATAGCAATGGACTGATTCGAACTTATATCAGTGCCTCTGCAGCCAATTATTGAGCATTTCTCTATATCTTGGAGACGTTGCCTTGCCCTGCTTCGTCAAAAATACATATACTGGTATTGTAATTACGGGTCGCCCGATAAGCTTTATCACATGATCCTTCCCGATTCTGCACCTTTGGCTCGTGCCTTCGCCCAAACCTTAACTTCTCTTATCGTTCATATCATCGTCCTACAAGAAAGGCAGTTTCAGCGTCCAGACAGCCATAAACACCCGGTTACCTTTGCCAGTTCCCTTCATAAGCTGCCGTATATTTAGCCAGTGACTTATCTTACATCTTTTATATCGTCTTTTAACTAGAAACTCTTTAACACGCGGTCGTTGTCGCTGTCGGCTGAGCTGAGACTATCTGGAGGCAGCATCCTGTAGGCCACGGGGACTTCAATAGCGTAACGGTGAATGTAAGGCCGCGGATTACTATCAAATTATAAAGAGTTAAATGAATGAGCTAATATAAAGGCTGTGAGTCC
Source organism: Trichophyton benhamiae CBS 112371 (assembly GCF_000151125.1). Taxonomy (NCBI): domain Eukaryota; kingdom Fungi; phylum Ascomycota; class Eurotiomycetes; order Onygenales; family Arthrodermataceae; genus Trichophyton; species Trichophyton benhamiae. Next base: position 87,742 of record NW_003315085.1, on the reverse strand, counting down.
ACTAGAATTCACGACGGATTCCATACTCGCCATTCAAATCCGATTACGCCGGAGCCTGAGACCAACCCATAGCCGTGGGCTATACCATTCTCAACCACGTTGAAGTCGTATGGATAGCAGTGGAAATTAAGGCAGAATTAAAGGAAATGCGGTGTTAGACTCGCTGCATTTACAGGATGGACTTGGGTTCCGACTCCCAGGGTCAGCCTGGGAGTAATGGCAACGAGACCACGTCACAAGCTCAACTTGGATGGGAGGAAAATACCACAAAATATGCGGCAGAAAGTGATGATATAGTCGAAATGCGGAGGCGGATCCACGCAATTTGGAAATTAAATGTTTCAAGCCAGGAAAAAGCCCGGTTGATGCATGAAATCATGACAGAAGGGTATTATTCCGCGGTCAAGTCCCGCTCTCCTCCACCCACACCCCAAGGACATGATGCCCCTTGTACTCCAGAGTCATCAAGAAAGCAACGAGCGCTGGGCAATCTTTCGTCTAGTTCAGAGTCGGACAGTGGCATATCCGGAAGCCCGTATTACCTATCGCAGGAAGACTTGGAACGAACATACTTTTGCAGGTCTGTTAATGATAACCAACCTGCAGATGACCCGTTTACGGACAATCTTGAAGAAGCCGCATCCGATGAAGTCGTCGAGCTAGGCTGCATGCACTACAAAAGGAACGTGAAGATTCAATGCTTTACGTGTAAGAAATGGTACCCTTGCCGGTTCTGTCATAACGAAAGCGAATCTCATACCCTTGATCGAAAGAAGACAGAAAACATGCTTTGCATGCTATGTTATTCTCCACAGCCTGCAGGCCAATGGTGCAATTCCTGTGGCGCCCAATCAGCCTTTTATTATTGCTCTATATGTAAACTCTGGGATGATGATGCTGAAAAAAGCATATACCATTGCGGTGATTGTGGCATTTGTCGCCTTGGTCAGGGACTTGGAAAAGATTTTTTCCACTGCCAGGTAATATCTACACGTCTTCATGGTTTATATTAACATGCTGATTTTTAATAGACTTGCTCTGCCTGTATACCAATTGCGATTCAACAAACCCACAGATGCATTGAACGCTCAACGAAATGCGATTGTCCAATATGCGGAGAATTCATGTTCAGCTCACCCGATACGGTTATTTTCATGCGATGTGGCCATAGCATACATCAAAAATGCTTTTCTGAGCATTCTCGCAGTTCATATCGCTGCCCCATTTGTAGCAAGAGTGTTACGAATATGGAGGCTAACTTCAGAAACCTTGATCGGACCATCATGAGCCAGCCAATGCCTCCTGAACTCAAAGATACAAATGCCCTTATATATTGCAACGATTGCCATGCGAAGAGCGTTGTGCCATACCATTGGCTGGGCCTGAAATGTGAAATGTATGCTCTGAGATTACCTTAGCCCATTTGAATGTTTGCTGACTAGTGTAGATGTGAGTCATACAACACTATCCAAAGGCAGTTATTGAACGGTAGTTACAATCCGGCACAACCTACGGAGGGTAGACAGAACTCCTTTAGTGGTGGTGAAGGCCTCGCCGTTCCTATACCTGGAACTTCTAACGATCACCGTACCGGAGCCAGGAATTCTGTCATCGAGACGCCAGGTCATCATTTCCACGAGGCGCCTACTGACAGTGGAGGATCACAGGCCCGTAGCCTTCCTCATACATCTTTTCATAGTTCGAGAGCAACTCCAAAGTCGCCGGTAGTGACGAACTACTTTGCACTTAGCCGTCAAGAAGACGTAGATAGCTCAACATCCCAATCTAGGGGACCCATGCGATTAACCAGGGGAAGCTTTAGTGGTTTTAATTTCTGGAGTGGTGTAAATATAAAGGAAAGACTCGGGCTAATTGGGAGCAGTGATGCTGAAACCGAACCTGGGAGTGACGGTAGCTCAGACAACCAGGAAACAGAAGATGACGATGACGAGGACGAGGATGAGGATGAAAGTCCCGACACCATCGATATCTTTGGTCACCGCTAGCTAGCTAGTCATTCTTCAAATACATACTATTATGGTTTAAAAGATAAAGAAACCGGGTAGAAAGCAATTGACATCCTACCCAGGTGATAGTTCACCAAGTGCCAGTTCAAGGCAACATGCATACTGCACCTATCGAGTAAATTCCCCGCTTTGTACAAACTCTATATTCAAGTCATATAAGAATATTATCAGGTCGCAACGCTGCATTCTCCTGTCCACACAGGTCGGCCTACTCAAAATCCTGCCACACGTTTCTTTTTCTTGGATTTGAGGAGTGGTTTCCTCCTTCCGAATACGCCTTGCTCTCCTTGTGTCATCGTAAAGCCACCTTCACTTACTTGACTGCTACCTATACCAGAGCTGAATGCATTAGTTTCTGGCTGGCTCCCCCACGGCCTAGTTATTGGGATGTCGGCTGAAACACTTCGTTGTGACTGCGCTGCGGATGAGGATGGTCTCCTTTCTTTCCGTTTACGCCGTTTAAAATTGTTGTCGTTTTCAGATTGTGAGTTATCGTGTAAGGAGACGGTAGCTTGCCAGTCATACTGGCTGGGGTCACTTCCATTTACCCAGTGTGTGGCCGTGTTGATGGTCTTTTGTGAGATTGGCCTCTGACAATGGATGGTAGTGTACCGCGCAAGTGAAGCCAGCATAGGTCCGGTCTGGTTGTCATTTAAACCCCGTGTCCGAGGTGGAGATGAAGAAACGTCACCCCCGGACCATTGAGTCAGTTGCCCTTTGAACTCGGAAACACTGTGAGCTTCAGGCTTGACCAGCGAACTTGACCCAGCTTCCTTGCCGTCCTCTGCTTCTTCAGCTCCCCAACGGGATAACCTAATACTCGCAATACAAAGTTCAGAAATCACTTCCCGAATAGTCTGTTCTTTTAACGCCCGGAGCCGGTTTGGAATCCCGTCTGGCAAAGGAGCCAACCAGAGACAAATCATGGTATCGTAAAGTTCCATCAAAGAGTAATCATTCCATGTATTTGGTTCAATCATTGAGAATTTAGAAGTGAGTGTAGATGGTAGTTGCAAAATACGTAATTGGAACCCAGGTAGCATACAGTCCGCAGAATCTGCAAACTCTAGGATGAATTGGTCAAATGCCTTTGCAATGTTTTCTGCTTCATCTACCGAAAAAGATGACGGAACGGCTTCTGACCTAGATTACTGTAAGTATATTGAATCGGAAGAAATAAAACGGATACTACTTACAGTAAAAGAGAAGTTGAACAGGATGTTAGGGCTGGAATCAGCTCCGCAGTTTGGCCTTTCAGAGCATTCAGCCAGTCTCCGAAAGAGGTTGTGTTCTCACTTTCAGTGAAGTTGGCGATTTTCATGTGCTCGAGAATAGACGTAGCTAATGAATATTGCTGCTGCCAATGTTCTCGCGTTTCATATGTTGGAAGAACGGCCATCGATGAACCAGCCTTCGTTGGCTTGTTCGGTAGGCACATGGGTATCAAAAGCGACTTTTCCCCGTCCTGTACGACAAAATCAGATTCATCAGCAAGCTTCGCGTGGTATTTAGCAGGCCTTTTCTTCCTGCCAACTGAGATGGGAATAATATCCGGTGATATCTCTTGATTCGGTACTGTGGCTAGATATATGCATTCAACTAGTCTTCCATCCATTAGTTGTCCTATAAATGCAACTGATTTCGGTGAGTCGGTGCTATCATCATCCAAATACGAGTCAGGATTCCTGTTATCTTGGAAAGATATACTAGAAAAGTTTACTGTATTATGAGATGTTTTCATTCCGCATGCTGTATGTTCACTTTTGACCTTGGGCAGATGAAGAATCCTTGTATCACCTATGGACACTGGGTAGGACGGGTCGTCAGATGAAAGCGCCTGGACAGTCGTAGCAAGCAGATTCAGACGGGAATGTATCATTATGAAAAGGTCTAGTCAAAATTAGCGTAATGAAGTCCACGGAACATTTTGAGTATTTACCTGTTTCCACGGATATCGGGGTTAACCGGAGACTTATATCCTCTGGGTCTCGGAAATGTCTCCAAGAAAGCAGAATAGATGCAGCGTGAGAATTGTCGCTTTGGCTAACACGAGAGCCATCAGGAGGCGGAACATGTACCCAAAAAATTCTCAGCGTTGTGAGAATAAATACGTGGGAAGGTGTTTTTGGACTTCGTAGGGCATCAAGAACCCACTCTGAATGAAGCTCGAGACCAAGGCTAAGCTCCTCCTGTTCTGGTGGACGCACATCCATACGACAGATATAAACGTTGCGTCTATCACAAACTAACAACTGGTGGATGGTACAGACCCATAATATTGCACCCCAACCGTCATAGTGGTCAATTGGCTTGGAACTTTTCTCATATTCAGGGAGTCTTATGGAGCCGTTTGGTCCACGTTCAGCATACCAGCCAGCTTTTCGCTGCTGTCTGCGTTGCAAATCCCAAACGCTCCAATTTCCTGCACAGTCAATCACGGCGATTTGCCGCTGATACCAAGGGTTGAAAGTTACATCAGCATGGGGATAGCCACCTGTCAGGTCGCATGGTATATTTACAAGGGGATTTGGGTCTATATGTGACAATAGACATGACTCCGCGTAACTATTATCGTTTAAGTTCACTGGGACCGGGTTACGGTGGTAAATCGGGCTAAATATTGTAGTGGAATAGGAGAGCCTGGCTGCAAAGCATTTTTTTGGCTCCTGGATCGATTCTGAAGATAATACCTGCTTCACAGGGCCACCAGGTACGTTCCACCAAACAGACTGGTCGTCATCAATGTTGGATGCGGCACTTGGGAATAGGGTGTTGCGGCTGCAGCCACCTGGGCATAGAGCAAGGGACGAACTTTGACCCCCTGTTGAGAATACCATTATTGGAATTGTTTGACATGTTATTCGGTCGTCCGTCATAAGCTCAATGTCCCCAAACGCTAGACACTCATGACTGCTTGGCTCGAAACGAGAGGAAGCAGAAGTTATAGCTCGTGAAGTTGCCTCTTCCAGAACCATATTTGAAAGCCCATGAGTTAGTTCTGGGTATAAGTTCAATAGCATCTGCTCTGTTCTCTTCGTCACGGCGTTTGCATTTCTCGGCTCCCGAGAAAGGTCTGGATTTGTGCCATGGGAGATTATATTTGCTTCACCCGCAAGTTTGAAGACAAAGCCTAGTGATATACGTTAGCAGGCAGGCCCTGCCTCAGGAGTTCTACCTAAGAGCCGTACCTTGGTTGGGCGCCCGCGAGAATCTCCATTCCTGTAGCTCCCCGACGTAAGTTGCTCTTCCCAGGTGGCCGAGAGACACCTCATTTTTCCAATGATCAGCCATCTGGTCGTATAGTTACTGTATATGTATACAGTGCTATGGTAGAGCAGTATAAAGACATAGTTATCTGAACAATGCCATGTAAAAAGTCTTGCGGCTTTAGGCACGATACATTGATTATACTGTTATGTTGCCTTCAAGATGTCGATGTCGTCTCAATCTAGGGAAAGAACCTTTACCAAAGAAAGAGGAAAAGGAGCTTCTGATAGGTTCCTACCAAGCTGCTTACCTAAAAACCTTACCTTCGCGGACTTATAAAAAGCCATTTCCGAGAGCTTACCTAATTGAGTTCCGGTCGGTCCATTCATTTCCTGCGCTAGTCCACTTTTGGCTTCAACCTTCGTGTTTATATCATCAACATACGCGATAACATCCAGAAACTCATATGGATTGCTCCCTACGAAGTCGAAGTCGGATACCCAAATAAAGGCACCCAACAACTATTCAAGATGACGGCTTTTGATCCCTACTCCTCAACTGCTCGACCCCCACTTACGACGGCTGATGCGCCGTCAATGGCCGATCAACTCCCAACCCTGAACTTTCGATTCGAGGAGCTTCGTTCAAGGATGTCTCAGTTTTCCCAAAAGTTCGACTCCTTCATCGAAAGAGGAAGAAAGCAAGTGTTGGAAGAAAGGAACCAGTTTTATATCGATCTCGCGGAACTTCAAGGTTCGCGCCCACACTGATATTAGGTTGTTTGGGTTGCTATTTCTAACTGGCTTTTGTATACATAGAGGACCAGCGGATGAAAGAGAAGGATATCGAGATTCTCAATTTAAAGCTCCAGACACATCGGCAAACCCTTCAAAAGGAGAGTGCAGAGACTGCAGAGATGCATGCAGCCATATCTCAAATCAGCCAACAGCGTGATTCTCGGTCGGCCATTCGTGACAGGCTTCAGCAGCAAATAAATGAAACACAACGAAGTATAAATCAAAGACTAGAAGCACAGAGGGCACACGCCAAGCAACTGGAACTACAATCCCGCCAGAACGTACCAGAGTTAGACTTCTGGCAAGACTTGCTGTGTTTGCGAATAGAAGGGGCTGGAAGAGAAGACCGGCTGAAGATCATCTATACACACCTTTTGGAAAAGGACTGGGAGAGGGAAGCTTGGTTTGAACTTGGAACCGCAGGCCATGAATACGAGGTACTTCATTGTCGGCCTAAGCTCGATAAATCCGCTATTACCGAAGTTGTTGACATCGTGAATGATGACAGAGACTTTGGTGCTTTCCTCAAGAGAATGCGGAGGCTTTTTGTTGCAGCTTTGAATTAAAAAGCATGTTAATGAGTTATGCCTATTTAGTGAGGTGACTATAATAAAACATATATACGTTTCTGCCCTCTGTACAGATTGCACAACGATACCACAGTCTTTCTTCGAAACAATGCATGATTATGGACATCACAGTAGATAGTGGCATCATACCATAAATCGAACAATTGCTTAGCTACTGTTAGCTTCTCGGTATAATGCAATGTTCTGGCTGGCGCCTGCTGCCGCGAACCGTTCTGCCTTTCCCATCTTTGGCAGCCATTTAACGCTCCATATAGCCTTATCGGATTCTAAGAGCGTCGCAACACAAGCCTTCCGCTCAATTGACCACACTTTAACTTTGCCGTCAAACGAACTAGTCGAAATGTCAATAAACCTGATGCCATATTATTACCAATACTACTCACCCGCTTAGGAGGTATTCGCCAGAGTCGTTCCAGTCTAAGGAGGTAACCCACGCGGCATGGCCGATCAGTGTTGCAAACTGCTCCCCGGAGCTTGTTTCATAAATCATAATCATTGTAGAGTCCCCAGCAGCAGCCAGTAACTTTCCTCCGGGGGAAAACGATACCGCTCTAACGGGCGAGGCAAGACCTGGGTTCATCAGTTTGTGTTGGTCTCTGCAGGCAAGGCGTAGGGAAATTACCTGATAGTGAGAACGGCATCCTTCCTTCTGCGAGGTCAAAAACGTAAACGCTCCCGCTTTGATGGCCTGACGCAATCAAACGACCGTCCGGTGACTTTTTCCAGGGACATAAGCAAAATATGTATTGGAGGGCGGAGTGGGATTATATTACCATATCGACACACATGCCAAAGCTCCCTCTCGTCTCAAAGTTCCATACCTCCTCTATGTTATTCTGAAGGTCCCAGACTTTAATACGGCCATCATGGGTGGTGCCGGCAAGGTACCGCGCATCTGAGGACAGAGATACAGCCCATATATCTTTTACCTTGCCATTATCTGTATGAAGTTAGCCTGTTTGGTCGCGGTTATTTCTTGAAAGTATTGCCCACCTTTGAGGTCTTCATTCCACATCCCATCTTCGTAACGCCATAGCTTTACCTCTCCTCCAAAGCCAACACTGGCCGCATAACACCCAGACCCTTTCGCCGTGGCGAGGTGATGACAGCCAATCTTGTGGGCTGCTGAGAGAGATTGGGCTATGCCAAATCCTTCCTCGTTGGCCAAATGGGCCTTGAGCGAGGAGGCACCCGAGGCTGATAGGATCTGGGTAGGGGTCACAGCGAGAGAGAATATTTCAGATAAGTGTGCTATTCCATGTTAGAAAATACAGACTCTTCTTCGTAAGTACCATAGGAGTACGCACCATCCTCTATTGTGTGCAGACTTAGTATTTGCTTGGACTGTTGCATGCAGACAGTTAGCTTCAGGTAGACGTTGGTAGAAACATCAAACCCGGCTCACTTGCCATCTTGTCTGTTGAGTTATTTGGGGGTATTCTTAATGTAGCTTCGCAGGCTATCTATCTTGTATGGAAAGCGTTTGATGTGGGTGATGTTGGGAGCACCCAGCATTGATAAGTAGTGTAGCTATTGTAAATGTAAAATAAGGAATAGAATTCTTGAACGCTCCGAAATAGCTCCACATTTGAGAGGACTGCTATGCATCAACACCTCACACTACAGATACATAAGTTACATGGATTTGAATATACTACACGGCATTTTTAAGCCTCTTGTCATAAAATCTCTGTAGAATACCAGGTAAGAAAGCTGGTTTCCCTTCCATCAGATAAAGACGCAAACGACCTGAGTGTAGCCGTAGAAAAGAAAGTATATGGTACAGGATAACCAAAACGCCCGCTTTTTCTCGTAGTAAAGCCTTGCCTTGCCCCGAAAGGTGCACCCAATGGTTGTGATAAGAAATAACAGTAATCACGTAAATCAACCGGTTTAAAAAGAAAATGGGGGTTATTATATGTTGGGAGTAGCATTTTGAGAGTTCCACTCTCTCTTGACCTCTGTTCGACCCAATTAGCATTGAACTGGTGGTAGAATAGCAGTATCAGGGGGTGCAATTGCAGAGACATACGGGCAACGCAGTGAGGACAGAGCAGATGAGCTCGTTTGGTATTCCCGCACGCTGGGCATGTGTTGAGGCTGATGTTATCCTTCAAGGCCTTTCCAGCCATCTGTCTGTGTCGTTTCTTCATGTGCGAGGTCTTCTTCTTGGGCACGGCGCGGAGGATTGACTCCCAGATATCTGACAGCAGGGACGGCAGCACAGCAGCGACTGCGTATCGGGAAGCATGATATTTCGCGGCGAGAGAGCCCGATATCGAGCTGCCGGCGGTTGCGTATATACCGGGCGTTCGAGTCAAGACGGTCGAGGAGAGGAGTCCCATGGAGGGGCCGGCGAGTCGGAGAGCAGCCATCCTGCGCGGCAGCTGTGAGTATCGTCTTCTCTCTAGTCAGTTTCGACTTCGACTTCGACTTCAACTTCGCCTTCAGCTTGCGTCCCAACGCCGACCTTTCAGCATCACCATCGAAGGAAAAAAAAGTCACGAAAAGCACGACAGCCGCTGATTGGCCCGTGTCACCGCGCTAGCCCCCAACCGGCCTAGCGCCCAACTTGCCCCTGACGTCCCAGTAGAAAGTAAGGGAAAAAAAAAAAAAAAAAAAAAAAAAAAAAAAAAAAAACCCAGCAAGACAAAAAGTTCGCCTTTTAGCTTCGCGCGCAAACGATCATCTCCTCCTGGCTCCGGCACAGCGACCTAAGAAAGGGGGCTGCACAAGTCTGAAGTTCTTCTTCCTCTCCTGCGTCTGCTTCTCCCTCGTCCTCGCAACCACCCTCTCCGACAGCTGCTGCAGAGCTACGAGTCTTGCCAATCGCCCGTCGTACCCTTCCTCTCCGTCGCCAGATAATAACTTCGAGCCCGTTCCAACCCATAATAAACAGCAACGATGGCCGCCGCTGCCTCTCCCACCGACACAGTCTTCCCCAGAAGCCATGTTGGTTTCGACAGCATCACCTCGCAGATCGAGAAGAAGCTGCTCAAGCGTGGCTTTCAGTTCAACGTCATCTGCGTTGGTATGTTGGATCCCATATCGCCTTTCTATATACCGTTTCACCCCTGTTTCCCTGAGATCGATCCGGGTCTAACGTAGACGTTCTTGTCTCATACATACAGGCCAGACTGGTCTAGGAAAATCGACCTTGATCAACACCATCTTCGCCTCTCACCTCATTGACTCCAAGGGCCGTCTCGCACCTGACGAGCCCGTCCGCTCGACCACGGAGATTCAGACTGTGTCACACAGTACGTTGTTCCGATACGGCGCATCTCGTTCCCTCCCCCCTTTTTTGTCACATTTCAGCCATATCTGATCATGCTTGATAGTCATTGAGGAAAACGGTGTACGCCTGAGATTGAACATTGTCGATACCCCTGGGTACGGAGACCAAGTCAACAATGACAGATGGTACGTTGAGTCAGGCGTCTAGGGCTGTTCCAGACTGGACATCGTCGGGGCTAATTGATTTTATAGCTGGGACCCTATCGTCAAGTACATCAAAGACCAGCACTCCGCCTACTTGCGCAAGGAGCTTACGGCTCAGCGTGAACGATATATCCAAGATACCAGAATCCACTGCTGTCTCTTTTTCATCCAGCCATCTGGACATGCGTACGTTTTGAGACATTACTCCAGAATTAGCGCTCACCGTTATTTACTAACTTACCATTGTAGCCTAAAACCAATTGATATCGTCGTTCTCAAGAAACTGTCTGATGTTGTCAATGTTGTGCCCGTTATCGCCAAGTCCGACTCCCTTACCCTGGAGGAGCGCCTTGCTTTCAAGGAAAGAATCAAGGAGGAATTCGCCTTCCACAACCTCAAGATGTATCCTTACGACAACGACGAGCTTGACGACGAGGAGCGTGCTGTCAATGCGCAGATCAAGGTACTTCTTTCTCTACCCCTCATATAATTTTTTGCAGCCCTTGCGACGTCACAGCTAAGCATTTTCCCCTAGGATATCATTCCGTTTGCTGTTGTCGGCAGTGAGAAGTCTATCATCGTCGACGGAAAGCAGGTCCGCGGCCGTCAGAACCGCTGGGGTGTGATAAACGTTGAAAACGAAAACCACTGCGAATTTGTCTATCTCCGCAACTTCCTTACCCGCACTCACCTCCAGGACCTGATCGAAACCACCAGTCAGATACACTATGAGACTTTCCGCGCTAAGCAGCTGCTTGCTCTAAAGGAGAGCAGTGCCACCGGCCACTCTGGAAGTCGACCAATTAGCCCTGCTGCCGACCGGGAATTGAGCCGCAACTCCCAAAGAGTGACTATGAACGGCAACTAAGGCCTTTTCTCGATTTTTTTGTTGCTATTACCAAACGCTTCCCCTTCTTGAGGGTTTCAAGTTAACGTGGAACATGATACCCAACCCACTTAATCTTCCATGCGCCATAGTTAACGGGCTCGACGAGTCCCTGCGACGTCAACGCTAATGGCCGTTACCTTTTTCTCTTTTATTTATTCTTTTGATATTCGTTATTCCGTATTTCTCACTTTGAAATTACTTTTAATATCCTTACGTGCGTCCCATTAGCCAGCCGAAAGTGTTTAAGAACACTGTAGCCAATCTCATGTCCGTTTTAGAACAAACACCATCCTCTGGGTTTGTGTCTATCTGTAGTGTCTATGTCAGCCCCATTTTTCTAAATGAGGCTACTACTGCTAGCTCCAAAAATTGTATGCAAAAATAGGAGGTTATCCCAAGATCATTGCGAGCCAAACTTCCCGCCATCTACCACCCAATCTCTAAGCTCGGCATATGCCGCCTCAAGCTCATCGTTAACAACAATCTTGTCATGTGCATTAGGCTGCCTCGAGTATTCTAACTCAACTCGGGCCTGGGCCAGTCGCTTTTGCAGACTGTCCTCTGACTCAGTACCGCGACCACGCAGGCGTCTTTCCAACTCTTCGATAGACGGAGGAGCAAGGAAGAGGAACCTGGCATTGAGATCGGTCCGTTTCACTTGTTTCACACCCTATACAGAGACATATTTCACACAAACGGTCAGAACCAAAATAACACAACATGCGGCCAGCTTTTCTTTTTTACTTGATCCATCGCTTACCTCCATCTCAATGTCTAGGACGCATATTCTCCCTTGGTCCGCAACACGTTTCACGGCCGCAATGCTGGTTCCGTAATGGTTTCCGCCGAACTGAGCATGCTCAATGAATCCTCCCTCGTCAACGAGCTTCAGGAAAGCTTCCTTGGTGGTGAAGTTGTATTCCCTGCCATCTTCCTCGCCTGGTCTGGGGCCTCGAGTGGTGTCTGCATACCCCCGGAACACATAACGCATCAGCCAAAAAGTCAGTAACAACAGCACAACTCTTCCGGCTGCTTTCCCTTGTGGCGGTGAGCACTCACGAGATACGGAGAAGCCGAACTTGTCTGGGTACTCAGCGAATAGGCGTTTGAGCAAGGTCGACTTGCCTGTGCCCGAAGGCCCAGATATCACGACAGGCCGGGGCCCTTGAGTTGCTGCCGCAGGGAGCCATTAGCACCGTATCGCCAAAGGAAATTGCGCCGTACACATCATGGACGGGCCGCAAGTCTTGCATTTACCTGTGGAAGCCATGCGGGCAAGACTGTGGCTGTATGCGAATGGGTGAAATAAAGAGCGAGAGGAGGGCCTGTACCTGACGAACGGTATATCACAGTTTAACAGTGCTCCGCCGCCCCTCCTCATATAAAATGTCATCCTCTCTCGTCTTGGCGCGCAACGCTGCATGGGCGGGAAAGTTCCATTTAAAAATAATGTTTGTAGCTAGTGAGATGGTTATCCAATGACTAAGCAGGCCGCCACTGCTTGATACACGTAGTGGTTTTCACATCTTGTTCGAACACTGGAGAGACGAAGGAAAAAGGGGCAGAAAGGAATATGAAGAAGCGGGGGGAAGGGGGAGAAGAGGCCCCCGGAAGGATGGACAAAATGGGATTCTAATATTAAAACAAGCAGCTCGGTCATGACGCCGTCTTGTCCGAGGGATTCTCGTTCTGGGCCGGTAGCTTTCCCTCTGCCTGGGCTTCTTGCTCAAGGAAATTCGACCATAGCTCAGCCAGAGACTCTTTCCGCGCGTCTGCGTTGGTGCCAAAATATCCTGTTGTCAGGGAGGGTGAGCTTGGGGTTTTGAACATGGACGGAGATCGTGGAGCTCTAAGACTGTTGTAACCCCCCGAGGCACCCGGTCGAGCAAGGCCAGCTTGCTCTCGTTGTTCTGCAATAGAGCGTCAGCTAAACATAAAAATAAGAATGTAATGGTTGGAGTTGACAGATAGTAAGTGCTTACCATCATTCCACCCTAGGAGAGCAGCAATAAGCTGCAATATCTGGAACTTCTTCGGATCCGATCGATCCAGAGAGAGGAAATGCAAAAAGTGGTTCGTGACAAGATTCCTATTAATAGTCAGCGTGAGACAACACCGCGATAGTAATAGATTGAACATACCTATCCACGTTGTCTTCAGGCTTCCCTTTTTTCAAGAACCGTAAAGCTTTTGTGAGATGCTCGTTCAAAGTAACGGCTTCGTGTCTAAGCTTGCCTATAAGGAGGTTCTTCTCCTTGACCTCTTTCTCAAACGGCAAAGCTCTTTCAAGGCTCTTTTTCGTTTCTTCTCGGGCGGCATCAGCTTCGGCTGCGCGCTTCTCTGCATCTTCCAGTTTCTTTCGGACTTCCTCTACTTGTGCATTGGTACTTTCTACTAGTTCACGTAATTCTTGCTTTCGAGCTATACATTAAGTAGTCAATAATTTGATGGCAAAGAATTGGTCCAAGGGAAGGGAATATTCATACCAGCTTGAATTTCTCTTAGCGCCTTTTGGAGGCCTTCAACTGCTACTCCCTGGGAGTTATAGTCAGACGTCATTTTCTCGTAATCTGCCCTAATCGTCGACAGCTGTTCGTCTAGATCTATAACTTTTTCTCCCAGATTTTCTCGGATGGACCGCTCCTCCATCGCAATTATCTCCCAGCTATGCATTGCCTGCTTAGCTTCCTCAAATTCTGTTCGCAGTTCCGATTCCTGTGCCAATAGTTCCTCTTTCTCTTTAATCCAATTCTGTTGGGCGAGGTTTATTCTATTTCGCAGGCTGGAAAGCTCCTTTGACTGTTGCTCGCGGTCACTTTCTAGGGAAGATATATTCGAAGATCTAGCCTCCAGCTCAGCTCTCAGGGAGGCATTCTCGCTTTCATATTGTTCAATCTGGGCCCTCTTTTCAGTCAATTCCTCCTATAGCTCTAGTTAGCCTCGCACCGTAAAACCTGCCAGCATGGTATCACGAGAAACATACAGCATCAGCTTTCAGTCTCTCTCCCAGCTGAGACTTAATTGTGTTCACTCTCCCTAACAAGCTGTGGAATTGCGACTCAGCCTGCTCTTTCTGGCTTTCCGAGACCCGGAGCTTCTCTTGCAAGGTTTCCATTTCCTCATCGTGCTTATTCTGTATCTCCTCGAGGGAACGGCGCATCTCGATGACTTCTTCCCGCAGCGAGTCTCGATCCCGCACGAGAACATCAAATCTATCGTCAGTGCCTCGGTCACCCGCTTCATTTTTCATTGGGTCGGTATCCGACGCTGGTTGATTTTCGTTCGAGTGTGATGTTGGGGTTTCGATTGAGAGATTCTGGAGGTTTTCTGTAACTGACGCCGACGGCTCAGCTTCTTGCGATCCGTTCACTGTCGCGTGGTCCGAGTCCTTATAACGATAACCAATACGCTTTAGTATTTCTTGATCTAGACAAGTTGCCATTTCAGGGTAGGAAGTATGTGATACCATGTCCAGTTGTTCGTCATGCTGTCCATCCTTCTTGGAATCTACGGGGGTCGTTCCAGTGTTCCCATCTTTTTCACTCTGCGCTCCGGTCTTCCCGCCTTTCTTCTTCTTGTTCTTCCTCGATTTGCTTTCGGTCACTATACAATGGAGGCCGTTAGATCTTGATAGGGCTAAGAATGCGGCGCGACTGACCTTGGCCGGCGGGCGCTGAATTGACAGGCATTTGTTCAGCTATTATGATGTTTCAGCAGGAAATAAGAGGCAAGGTTGAAACAGCGTCTAGGATCAGTGTTAATTGGACGTTTGGTGCGAATCGGCCGTTTGGAAGTTGGAGAATACGTTGTTGTTACTTTGGATATTTTAGTTGGACTAACTTAACTAACTTAGTTGGTTAAACCAGTCTTGCGTCAGCAGCCGGCTACTTGACATGGAACATGGTAACTACCCATCCATAGCCATATAAGTACAAAACAATTCATCGAGTTGATAGTTACGCAGACAGCAAGATCAGATGTATATAAACGCCTCGCCTTCGTGGAGACGTGCCTTCTGTCTCACTTGTGAAGACACTGAAAGCTTTCTGATTCGATCTGGAGAATGTCTCGCCTATTTAGTTAGATAACTAGCGCCAAGGGCATATTTTCTTACAATATTGTCTTATTATTACTTTTGTCATTATATTTCTTTCCACTATTATTCATCAGAGGATCTAGACATGTCGAGAGGAGATCGGGTAAGCCCAGGTCCTGGAGTTAATCCAAGAGCAATGCGTAACTCCGTAGGCTCTGTTGTCATCCAAGGAACAGCCTGGGTGAAGCCACTCAGACGGTCTTATAGGAAGTGCTGCATCATCCTTCCTGAGTTGGGGATATTATCCCCTTGGCGACCGAGGTTATCCTATTAAGATAAATAACAGAGCTGGATAGCCAAATGAATCATCACATAAAGTCATCCAGAAAGTCTTCACCTCGGTCCTGATTGTTGCTTTGCTGGACGCTCTCTGGGCTCATGAGATCATCGTAGGCGTGTTCCTTCTGCCACCGTAGCTCATCCCTTTCTCTGCGTTCCTTCTTCTCCAGTGCCTTTTTCTCTTCTCTAGCCTTGCGTTCCTCTTTTCTGCACTGTGCCAGGTACTCCTCCTTCTCGGCTCTAAGGTCGGGGAACTTTTCAACCCGGGTCTTGTTCAGTCGATTAACAATGGGGTTCTGTCGTTGCGGCACAAAGACCTTGCGTGTGAGCTTGGGGTTATGGAATGAGACCTGACCTGTGGCCATGGCCGCAGTCTTGTGTAGGTTGGACCATGGCGTGTATATCACAGTCACATTGTCCTTTTTATTCCCTGCGTCTGTCAATCGAAGCTCTCACCAGCTGGACGCTGCAGAGGTAAGGAAAGAAAGGAAAAATAATGGGGGAAAATTTTTTAAAGGGAGGGTTAGCGTGTGTTGAACGTGCCTTCGATAGAATTTGCCTTGGTCAGCTGTGCGCAGTCCTCGAGTAGCTCCTGGGGTATATTCTCCCAGCTCTCGCCTTTCCGGAGTCGAAGGTAGACGTGGGCACTTGATAGATTGTCGACATGAAACTAGAAGAGACCAAAGGCAAAGAGAAATGCAAGTCAGCAATCCAGGACGGAATTCTGCGAGCCGAGAAGGAGGAGATGGGGGGAGGAGGAGGAAGCATCCAACAAAACACACCCTAGGAAAGAAACGAGGCAAGAAATCGACACCGAGTAAGCCGCAGGAACAGGAGAAATCTGACAGAGGAAGCAGGACACGTAGCTACCAGACGTCATTCTCAAGGCCATGCTTGATCAGATCTTCGTCTAAGATGTTTCAGAGACCAACTGTTAGTTAGTGAGCAAGCAGCCTTCGGGCTTATCGAGAGAGATAGGAGAGGGAGAGGGGACTCTGGCTGTCTAACTTTCAACCTTGTCTTTGCCAACATAAATGAACGCTGCAGGAGTCACCGTATTTGACGTAAAGTAGTACACCATCTTGCTGCAGGACGAGAGCTGAACCACAGCCCGCGGAGACCAGCGTCGTCTGTTTCCTTCGTCCGCCTCGTCGTCGTCGCCGTCGTCGTCGCTGTCGTCGTCCAGCTCCTCGGCCGTCACAAAAGGTCCTCCTGTCTTGGTGTTATCGCAGGGCCGGGCCCCGGCTTATCTCGTGATCAACACCGCCTGCCAAGCCGGCAGGCAACTATGCAAACCATGCAAACTACAGCACGTGAACTGCTTTGTCATCCAACAACTAACAAGAACTTCCCTTTATGGGACTCTCGAAGCTTAAAAGCGCCAACTCGACAACGTCAACAAAACATCCGCGGGCGACGCCATCAAGCAGCCAGTGAGAGGGCGAGAGACGGCCTAGAGAGACCAGAGACAGGAGACGAGAGAGACCCTGAAAGGAAAAGAAATTATAGGCACTGCAAGAAGAACGCTGATTTACGAAAAGAAAAGAAAGGAGAGACGGGCGATAATTTTTAATACCTAACTAACTCTCATTATTCGAAATCTTCTTTTTTTGCAATTCGTCGTCGTGTTTACGAAGGCTCCATCTACTTAGAGTCATGGAGTACATAGCAGACTGCGGACTAATATTTTCCTTGCTTCAGCCAATGGCGACTGTTCCGTCGTCGTTAAAATGTTGGAGCATTGGGGGTCCCGGCAGGAAAAAAGGGACCAAATAAGACCCAGCCTGCGCCTGTCAATAATAATAGCAAGCAGGCAGCTCAGCAAATGGGGTCAGTTTGCTGATCTGTTGCCGCTGCTCTTGGTAGTTATTATTGAAACCCTCCCATCCCATCCACCTCTCTTCCTCTCTCTCTCTCTCTCTCTCTCTCTCTCTCTTGACACCCACGTCCTTGTCTGTGTCTTGTGGGCCAGGGGATCAGGCTGTGGGGTGCATAACTAACGAGATACAAACACTTGCGGATGTTGAGAAGGATGATCCCTTGGGATCTGATGATTGATGATTGATGAG
The DNA here is from genome assembly GCF_000151125.1 of Trichophyton benhamiae CBS 112371. NCBI lineage: Eukaryota > Fungi > Ascomycota > Eurotiomycetes > Onygenales > Arthrodermataceae > Trichophyton > Trichophyton benhamiae. The sequence continues at coordinate 70,347 of NW_003315085.1, read as the reverse complement.
ACAACTATATCTGTTCAGGCCCTACGGATTAGAGGCGGTGTCACAGATATATATGGGGGAACAGAGTAACTCTGTAAGCGAGAATGTATACTCCGGCCGACAGACAGAGGACAGGACACAACTTGACTCTGTCCTAGCGGCGGCAGATCAAACTAAAAAAAGAAGAAGAAGAAGAAGAAGAAGAAGAAGAAGAAAGGAAGAAGAAAAGAGGGTGAGAGACATCGAGCGATAAAAAAAAAAAAAAGAAAAGAAAAGAAAAGAGAGAGGGAGAAGGCTCCTGTGCACGAACAGGGGGTTTCGGGTTCGTCTCTATCTCCACGTATAGAACTGGCAACCTCAGACTTATAGTTAACTATATCAGACTGCCCCCATACTGTGGTAGCGCTCCACGAGCTGCATGGAGCGTTTGTCGGTCCAGATTGCCGTCCAAGCCCTCCACAGAGAACCCTGCTCCTTTGCCGCATGCATGCCAATGGCCTTTGCCCTCCATTCCGAGCAATCAATCTGAGTTTTAACGCCGCTCCAAGGGGTTGCTGCGCCGTCAACCCAGCCGGATCCTGACAATACCCGACCATTGGAGTGAGGATCCTGGTCGCTGGCGGTTCCCGACGCACGGCATACTGTGCAATAGGGACGTCTTCCTCGCTGATCATGCAGGTGTGTCCCTTTTTTTTTCCCTGCCTCGTTTCCTTTTTTTTTTTTTTTCTTGATATCGACGTCTACCTGAATGCTTTTTTGTTTTTATGTTTAAATTTTCTTTTCATACGGCGCTTTTTTACCTTCCAACCTCCGGTGATTCCATCCGCTCTGAAAAGGGCTCTCGCCAGTTGGGATGGAAAGCTCTTAAACTCTGCCCCACGCTGGGCCGCTACAATCCGGCTACGATCCCAATTGAAAATCATGACAAGGCACTGCTTATGCAGTGGAGGTAGCGGCGTAGCTGCAAAGATTTACGTGTTCAATTAATCCGGGTAGTTAGCCGCTACGGTGGTGATGCGGCTTGCTGCATGAGACTGACTCAGCAAAACCGTTGAGCAAGATAATAACTATCTCAAACAACGAGTGGAAAGGAAAAGGAGAAAAGTTATGGAGAAGAAGGAGGCGAGGAGGCTCAAACTTGCGGCAAGCTTGACAACGCACGCAGGAGAAATAATATAGAGCACCTACGGCGTACTCTGAGTAATAGCCCAGCCAAGCAGGGGCGGGCCGCAGATTGAAGGGAGGGATGTATATGTATACATATATGCAAGCACGATGGACGGAAGAAAAAAAAGGAACTAACTAGGACTTGGACCAGGGTTAAACTAGGTAAGATCTTGCTAGCTCGTTTCCTCCGATGGCACAGAGAGCGCGAGGCGGAGGCTAATATCTGTCCCCCGACTATACAGCCAGTGGTGTGCACCCTGCTCAATATGCTACCAATAGTTAACTCACGCTGGCTGGTTCTCATCGAATGCATGGCAACAGCGCCTGGGCCACAGTCGTTCACCCCCCTAACTAGCTACCTAGGCAGGCCAAGGGCACATCTCCAAAATATACATACCTTCCCTGGTATTAATGGCGGCTATGAGGCGTCCAGGCCCTGCTCCTGGGGTGACTGGGGGAGCTCGCCAGCATGACGCACGACCTGATGTCAAAGGCACGGCTTCCTGCTTAAAAAACTTGCTGCATGTCAGCCGTCAGCCTGTGCCGGCGGCTCCCCCCCTCCCGTTCCCCCGCCGTCTAGGGATATCATTGGACTTTGGCCTGACCACATGGTTAATCACTAAAACACAGACAACAAAAGCAGGATGGCTTGCTCAACGTCTTCCTATGGGCCTGTCCTCCCATCCCGGCTACATACTAGGGGGAGCAAACACGAGTCAAGCCTCACGGTCAACTACGGGCCACCGCGAAAGCGTTGGTCACATCTCGTTGGTCGTACGCCTCCCCAGGGGTGTTTTGAGGGACCTGCACCTCCGCATAATCAGGAGAGCTATTCTCTGTCTAGAGAGACGAGAGATGTTAAAAATTTCAGACCCTGAAAAATAAAATAAAATAACACGCTCTCATATCCTAACCACCCGGCTGTCAAGCTTCCTTCCTTCCTCAAATATAAATATATCGATCCGGACGGCGAGAGTTGGAATATTTTTCTTTCTTCTCCATCATCAAGCAAGGAACCAAAAAGCACATTGCCTTCTCTACCATCTTCATTCCAAATATACAGCAGAACAACGCAACGCAACGCAAACGCAAAGCAATCTATCTCTTTCAACATCTAACAGCACTGTTCATCCTCCCACATTTATTTTTTTTTTTTTTTACCTTTACTCGCGTTTTTTACGTGCTTATTCTGCTCCCATCACCATGGCCAACAGCCCCAATACCACTAGCCCTGAGGCCGTCAGACGTGCCCTGGAGTCTGCCAGAAACACCGTTGACGGCCAGGTTGACCCAAGAGCAAATGCGGTCCTTGAAGCTGCGATCAACGAGGTCTGGAGAAGAATACAAAGCCAGCCGGACTCCTATATCCTCAACCGAGATGAGTTCGCTTTGTTCAACTACTTCCGTGACCGTTTCAGAAACTCTCCTGTCGCCCAGCAAGCTGTTGAGCGTTTCTGGAACAACTTCAGGGGCAACCCATCTGACATCGACGGCTATGTACACCGCCGTGCATGAATGGGGGGCTTCTTTTCCTGGCTCACGCAAGCTCTATAAGGCAGCAGGCTGTCTGGGCTTCTATACTACTTTGCATGAACCAACCAACCAACCCACCGAAACACTCTCACCAGGAATTGAGGAGACGAGAGAGAGGGAGGGAGGGAGGGAGGGAGGAGGCCTGGGAGTGGAGTACGATAAGCGAGAGAACGACTCCCATTAGACGCAACTGCTCATCGATCGATCGACTTTGCCATGATACGATACCTAACCTTTCCCCTTTTTTTTCACTACACGCCTCATCAAAAGAAAACGAGGTATCCGGTATACACCGCACATTTCCCGGTCTGCCTCTTCCCTCTTTTTCCTTTTGTCTCAGTTTCATCATCACTATTTCCTTTTCTTTTTTCCCTTTTCCTTTTGTTTCAATTATCTCTTGTTTCTTTCACTTCCTAATATTTCTACTGCCGTCCCTTAATGTCTTATTTTGTTCATTTGCTTTGCTTTTCGGATTCTATGTCTGTCCTCATTGCTAGACAATGACTTTAGCGGGATTAGGGGGCAAAAACCAAGGGATGAGGGAGCTTCGGAGCTTATTGGACTGAATTCTTCTATAACTCTGGTTTGATGCTTTTTTTTTTGCTAAAGGGGTCTCTTGTCTCTTTTTTTTTTTTTTTTCTTCTCTCTTTTCTTTTCACACACGCACGTTCTCTCCCGAAGAAAACATGTATCATTAGAATAGAATGCTATTGTTCACACTCCAACGTCCGCTCCAACGCACGAGTACCTTAACAAAGCCAAAAAAAAGGGGGGGGGGAGGGGGGACGGGGGAAGAGGGAAAAAGTCTACCGAAGTCCTTGCTGAGGCTCAAAACCTGCCCTGCTACAAAAATTTTTTTTATCTGCTCGCTGGTTTATAGTTATCCATTACCTTACCTCGAGTGATGAGATTGCCTACGGAGTACGAACAACCAGATTAGGCAGTTGGACGTCGGCTCGAGTCAAAAGAGCCCGGCGGAGGCGGGGACGGAGAGAGGATCAGTCAGTAAGCGGGAGCGAACCAAGAACCAAGAAATCAAAAGAAACGACAGAAAAATTAAAAAAAGAATTAACTTATACAAAGGAAAACAAAAGAAAACAAAAAATAAAAATAAAAAACGAATCACTACAAAAACGCTACCTGGGTTATGTAAACTTAACTCTGGGTGGTTTTTAGCCTTTTGGTCGCTGGAATAGACGCTTTTGCTGGGATGGGCTACTTATTTATCCCCATTTGGAGTATGGGTGTATAGCCGATGTGTGGCTGGTTGCATCTGAAATTGTGGAAAGCTTCTCGAGCCAAAACAAAAACCTTCCCGCGTGGCTTATCCCGCGCTTCGATAGGAAGAGTCGAAAAGGAGGTGAAGTCTTTTTTTCTCCGACCGGTGGTGGTTATGGAGGTCGTGGAGGTCAGTTATATGACGATGATGATGACACCGCGAGTAAGGTCGGCCCACTGGAGGGGGGTCCAAGACTGGTCCAGTGTTACGCTGCTGCCCGAAAGTACAGTACACAACTCCATCGTGAGCTGGCTCCTGCTCGGGGGTAGAGGGGGGAGTTGGGAGAGTCAGGAGGTCGGGGAGCCGACATAGCGAGATAGCGATCTTATCGGTGGTTTTGAATAAGGAGGAGAGCACAACTGCGGCGTCGACATGGCGAGAAAGGCTCTGCCATTGGTGGCTGTGAGGCTAGATCCCTGCTCCAGGCGCTTCCAGGCAGCAGCAGGCAGAGAAACACCAGCATGTCTGTCTGTGGAGATGCCTGCGGTCTCCCAGCGTCCAACCAACGGCTGCCTGACAGCGAAGAGTATTAGTTAACTACCTTGTCGGAGTGGATAAAATCTGGATCGATATCACGTAGCCTTGCATATAATGCGAGTGAGAGCATGCTCGTAAGCAGTGAGTGAGCCAGGGAGATGGCCAGGCATCAACTCGGCATATTGAGTTATCAGTTAGTTAGAGCCAAGGGAGGGAAAGCTGGTCCATAACTGCCTAGGTAGGAAAATGGAAGACGCTCTGTGGTCGGCATCAGAAACTGCGCCAGGGCGGAGTACTTAGTTGGTTGCGGGGGGGTGAAGATTGCTTGCTTGTTCGCTGGCTGGCAGTTAATTGCATAGTTATAAGAGCGAGGTAAGGAGATTGAGTCTGCGTAAGGGTAACTAGTTGAACAGTTAAGGGACTAGGGGGGAAGGATAAAAAAGACAAGACTTCACTAAGACGCGGGCTATTGAGAGCTATACCGACCGGCGTGAGGCCAGGACGCGAGCAGGAGGAAGAGGAGGCTTCGAAGACGTTAGATGCAACACTTAACGGCGGGTATCTGGCTATATCAGAGCAAGAGACCCGTTAACAGCTAGCTAGCTAACAGTCGCCGGGCCTTGACTCGTTCGTTGCCGATGACGATAAGACGTTCTGCTATAACTAGTTAACTATAACTAACTAGTTAGTTAATGGTTATATGCTCAGCCAACCAGCGACATCGACTGCGCAGAACCAACTGAAGACAACCACACGAGGATGTGTATCAGCCAGTAAGCTAACTAACTAGCTCTTTTAACGGCCTCCGCGCTTCGCTGTGCCGGCACCAGGTCTCCCAGGCACTCCGTAGCAACCAACCAACTAACTACCTTGACCAAACGCCAGGCATGAATGAACACACCTGGAATATAGAAACAGAGTTGGCCAGGGATGCTCGACAGCAAGACCTGAGGCCATTTCTTTTCTTTTCTCATCCTTTCGTCCTCTGGCCGCTCTCGACTCAGCTCAACTCACTCCCAGAGGTGTCGAGTCGGATGCACGTATGGACATGTGTGTCTGCATGCATCAACCGTGTGATCAACGGAAAACCCGGCAGTCAGGTTCGACCAGCCAGATTTAAAATCCAGACAGGCCACTGGAAGAGCAAGGAAATACCTCCGCAAGGGGTTGTGCCGCTGGTTTAGGTTGAACACGTTGGGATGGACGCCCTGGGCTTGCATGTCGTCTCTCTCACGCCCTCATATTAGACGCTGATCCCATGCACGGCGACAGAGAGTTCGGCTGGGTGAAGAAGGGGAGCAGCAGCCACGTCCTACCTGCGGGAGAGGCTCACTCTGCTGCTGCTCGTTTCTTCTTGCTTGGATGTGAGGCATCACCGAGCGCAGGAGACAGAGCCAGCCAGCAGGCAAGATACTGTACTGTACATCACACAGTTGTCGCCAGCTCGTGTACGTTTTAACTTAAGTTAACTCAACTCGTTTCGTCGGTCCAGGTACTACTATGAATAGCCTGGCTGAACAAGGGCTAAACTCAGAATTCATCCTATAGAACCCTCTTTCTTTTTGCTTTTCGCCAGGTTGCAACAGACATGCAGAGCGTGCAGTCAGGCAGAGACAGACGGCCATGAGTTAGAACTCTCTCTCCGAGTCCCTCGTCTGTGTTGGGAACTTAGTAGTTAGTTACTCCGTGGTCAAGTAACTTTTGCTTACTCGGTCGAATAACGTCGTCATATGATGGTGCAGGTATGAGACCGAGACTACCAGGGAAACGAGAAGACAAGAAGCCGCCGAGATGGACGAAAGATAGGAGCATGTTTCATACATACATATATGCGAGTGTCCTCCGCACAACTATCTTGCGGGCCAGCCACGGAAGGAAGGCTGTGGTGGAAGGCGAAAAAGGCGATTGATAGGCGGAGGAACAAGAACATGGTATTAAAAAAGTGATAGAAAGTCTATAGAAGTGATACACTGCAGCCGGAGTCCAAAATGGCTAAAAAGAAGAGAGAGCCAAAGGGAAGAAGCAATATGTTATGACGGCATAGGCGTGTGTCAAAACGACCGTCAGGCGGACACGCAGCCAGGGGGGGTAGGGTTGAAGATCGAAGTAAAATTCCGTGATCAGACTGAACAGGTCATAAGGGACAGAGGGAAAAGAAAAAAAGGGGGGGACTCCTGCTCCTTCAGAACTTTCCAGCTTCTACGTCCTTTCTGGATATCCCGAGCCGCCTCTTGTCAAGACCCATAGACATCAGAAACCTGACGGAATCATCCCATTCCGTCTGTTTCCGTTTTGCGTCCCACTTAAGCTCTTCCGCCATGAGATCTATGACGACAGGAAGCGTCTCCAAGGCGGCTTGGGCGTTTAGGAAGGCCAGTCTTGTGCGTCGGGCGAGCACGTCGACGGCGGTCTGGGCGTACTCGCGGCGCACAGCGTATCGGACCTCGCCATCAATGAACGGGTAGAGTGGTGAGAGACGCACGCCTCTAAGCGGGAATCGCATGTCGGTTGGATTTGACAAAGCGGCCACCTCCCACGCTCGATCACCGTAGGATTGGGTAAGGTGTTTGGCTACATCAGTTGCGAGACCAAAATGCTGGATAAGGTTGATAAACAGCGTCTTGGAGTATCCGTGGGCGCCCATCAGTCGAACCCTGTGTGTCTGGCAGGTTCCGTCCAGCACGGCGTTATCACTGTACGAAAGGACACCGCTGGTGTTGGGAGTCGCGAGAGGTTTTCCCGGTCGGAGGTTGAACTGCTTGATAGCTTCGTCAACTGCCTCCTCGGCCATTTGCCGGTAGGTGGTCCATTTACCACCAGCACAGGTTAGTAGACCCGAATTCGAGACCGAGATCAAATGGTTGCGCACAAGAGACTCTGTGTTTTTGGCCTTGGGGTCCCGAACCAAGGGTCGAATTCCAGACCACGCAGCCAGGACATCGTCACGCTGGACGTTGATGTCGGGTGCCAGATATCCTCGGATCTCACTGAGAATCCAGTTGATGTCTTCTTCAGACGGGATAGGATCCTTGGTGATCTCAGTCGGGCTGTCCGTGGTGCCTGCAATGGTGTTCCCTTGCCAAGGCAGGAAGAAGATAACTCGACCGTCTGAGGTTGAAGGGTCTATCAGTCCCATCTTTGCAGGGCTGTAGTACCCTGGAAGGATGATATGCACCCCAGAACTCGGTGCCACGATCTCATTGATGCTTGGGTCGTCCAGCTTCCTGATGGAATCGGTGAACGGACCTGTGGCATTGATTATGCTTTTGGCCTTGATCGTGAACTCGCCATCTTTCTCCCCATTTCTCTCCGCGATCAAGTCTTTGACTTTGGCACCGTTTAGCTTCCCATTGGCATCCTTCGTCAACCCTGTCACTTCCATGTGATTGACCACGGTACAGCCGTATAGTGCAGCCGTCATTGCCAATGACACGTTCATGCGAGAGTCATTATGCGCACCATCTATAAAACATAAGTCCTAGTAAGTACTCAAAGCGCTATCACAATCCTAAAAAAAAAAAAAAAAGGTACTTTGGACCACGAACCATAGTAAACCAGGGCTCCAAAAAGGTTATCTTTCCGAAGCATGGGAAATGCATCCAAGGCTTTACTTCGGGGCAAGAAGTACGAGCTTTCAATGCCCTCGGAGCCAGCAAGAAAGTCGTAGCATTTCGTACCAGCCCAGAAATAGGGCACCTGCCACCATTTCTGCACTGGCACCATGATGGGGAGCCACATGGACAGATGGGGGGCTGTGTGTAGGAAATACTTTCTCTCTCGCAAAGCCTCCTTCACCAGCGAGTACCTTCATCGTAAAAAGAAGAGAAAAAATCCTTTAGTCAGCCAGGGAAGGGGATGATAACAAGGCGGGTGAGAACATACTGGTTGTAGTCCATCTCCCAAACCGCCTTCTCCAAGTAGCGGACGCCTCCGTGAACCAGCTTTGTACTCTTGCTACTTGTCCCAGCGCTGAAGTCATCGCGCTCGACCAGAGCAACACGCAGGCCTCGTGTTGCAGCATCGAGAGCAATTCCAGACCCAGTAGCCCCTCCACCGATCACCAGAATATCATACACATTGTCGTCTTCCTTTCCGGCTCTCGAGCTCTCGGAGCTCTCGGCTGAACTCTGCGGTTGTCCCTGCGCTGACTCAACCACACCCTGTAAGGCTTTTATGGGCAGCGCTGTAGCAGAGTGCCTTCTCAAGTCGTTGATCTGCTCATCGCGCGACTTAATGGGGGGAAACTGAGGCGGCTGAAGCTTTCCACCGAGAGTAGTCGGCGGAGGGACGGCGGCAGGATCGGAACCAGGGAGGTTGCGCGGTCGATATGAGATGTAGAGAAGTCCTCCACCGCCAACCACAGCTCCCGCTGTATAGAGAAGAGGTTTCAGAACTCGGCGTCTCTGGTTGAATGACATGACAGCACTAATTGAGAGGTATCAAACAGTCAGCATTCGGTTGCCAGATTCTGATAATGGGCTGGTCTCGGCAAATCTAGGGGAGCGCCGGATCCCAACGCCCTCACTCACCTTTCCTTTTCCTTTTCTTTCCCAGTTCAGCTTGAAGATTTGAGGCCAGTGGCTTTCCTTTCTGAAGCAATTGAAGAAGAGAAACAGAGTGTGTCTCCGAAGTTTTTGCGACGACTGGTCCGTGTGGAGCAGGCGGTCACGACACTCACCCAGCTTTGTGTATTTGGTGGGCACGGGCTGGAGCTGGCAGCGACTTCTGACTCGAAGATCGATCTATTTACCTCTGGTTATATTACACAGTCCTGAAACCCAGCCATGCGGTGGCTCTCAGGAGGCCGGGCCATCTTGTCGCCGCATCTACGTCAGTCGCTGTGCGAGCAAGCCCGGAAGCTTCTCCTGCTCAGCTCAGCCCTGCCAGGCCTTTCTGGTATGGCTTGTCGGCCACTGGGTCAGCATGTGCGCCGGAAGAGGGAAGTGCCGAGGCTGCCCAGCCCGGCGTCGGGCGCCCAACAGCCGCGCGGCACCGGCAGATAGTTAATCCGATAGCCGACTTGGAGCAGACCTCACAAGGCGGAACTCTTCCGCCATAAGCGCCGCTTCGAGAAAGGAACGTGCTCGAGGCAGACACCCATGTTAAGCGCGGGGTTTCCCCCTATAATTAGAAGCCCAGCTGGTGTTGAGAGAGGAAAAAAAAAAAAAAAAAATTTCATAATCTGTTGAGAAAGAAGGATGATCGGTTGAAAGGAGCTACTGTTATTCTTCGTCAGACGGCCGCTCCCCCACTGGAGCCGTATCTTCAACATGGTGTTCGCAAAGACGTTCTCGAGCTTGGTGGACTACCCACTCGAATCTTTGCTCATTTTGTCATGTGTGCTCTCCACTGTGTATATCCTTAGCAATGAATTCGTGCGGTACATGGCCCGCATTAAGGGTTTCAAGGGTCCGCCGGGGCTTCTCATGATTGGAAACCTCGAGCAAATCCAAGAGAATGCCGCTGAGCAATATCGGCAGTGGTCTGCAGAGTACGGCCCCGTGTACCAGATCCAGTTGGGCAATATCCCTATCATCGTGGTTAATACCGCTGTTTCTGCAAAGGCACTGTTCAGCCAGAATTCTCAAGCATTAAGCTCGCGACCTGAGTTTTACACATTCCACAAAGTGAGTTGGCTAGATCACATTTTTTTCCTATAGGTACTGACAAGCTGGACTAGGTGGTGTCAAACACCGCCGGCACAACAATTGGAACTTCTCCTTATAGTGAATCCCTCAAGAGGCGAAGAAAGGGAGCGGCGGCTGCTCTCAACAAACCATCTGTCCAATCATATGTTGGCCATTTGGATCTTGAGACTAAGGATTTCGTGGCTGAACTGCTTAAATATGGACACGCGGGGAATACGGCCATTGACCCCATGCCTATGATTCAGCGGCTCAGTCTTAGCCTTGCCCTTACCCTAAACTGGGGTGTACGGATGGCATCGCAAGAGGAGGAGCTTTTCAAGGAAATCACACATGTCGAAGATGAGATTAGTCGATTCAGGAGCACCACTGGAAACTTACAGGATTATATCCCTCTTCTTCGCCTGAACCCCTTCAATTTTGGGTCCAAGAAAGCCGCAGAAATGCGGGATCGCCGAGACAAGTACTTGCAACACTTGAATGCTGGCCTCGAGGAAAGGATGGCCAAGAATGAGCATCAGCCATGCATTCAAGCCAATATTATGCTTGACGAGGAAGCTAAATTGAATAAAGAAGAGCTTACTTCAATTAGCTTGACTATGCTTTCTGGAGGATTGGATACCCTGACTACATTAATAGCTTGGAGTATTGCTCTCTTTTCCCAAAGACCCGATATCCAGGATAAAGCTGCAGACGCTATCAAAGAGTTTTATTCTCAAGACCAACCGTTATGTGATGCAATGGATGACCAAAAGTGTGAATATATCGTTGCGTTGGGCAAAGAGTGTCTTAGGTATAAAATAATGCTCCACACCGGGTTACATTTATGTTGGACGCGCAGGGCACGGCCTTGGAAAGAAAACTGGGCTGACTGTATGCTATAGATATTTCACGGTCCTCCGCCTTGCACTCCCCCGAACTTCGATCAAGGACATCACATATGAGGACAAAGTCATCCCAAAAGGAACCGTCTTTTTCCTCAATGCATGGGCATGTAACATGGGTCAGTATACTTATTTTATCCTCTTCCGTCCTATCTGTGCAGTATCCTCGATCATACGTGCTAACCCTTCTATCTTTGAAGACCCCTATGTATGGAGTGATCCCGAAGTGTTTCGCCCCGAGCGCTGGATCGAAAAACCAGAAGCACCACTATTTACATATGGCCTCGGCTATCGCATGTGCGCTGGATCATTGCTGGCCAACCGCGAGATTTATCTCATCCTAATGCGCATGCTAAACAGTTTCAGAATTACTTCAGTCGAAAAGATCAACACTCATCCAATCCACGGAAATTCTGATCCAACGAGCTTGGTGGCCATCCCTAATAAATATAAGGTGAAATTTATACCGAAGAACAAAACTGCACTCGATGCGGCCATTTCTAACTTCTCTTCGAAATAATACGATACAAGGACTTTTGTATATGTGTTTAGTCTGCCCTGACAACGTTTGTTATATATATCAAAGTCTATAACTAGTATTTATTTGAATTTTTTTTTTCTTTGCTATAGTTCTACCTCGTACTCTCCGATAGCTCTAACGGGACATTAATATGATCAGCGTTGTATTAATGCTCCATTTATTAAAGACCTCAGGAATAATCCATAGTTCTCCAACAAGTCTTACCTTCCTGCCGAAGGGCCCCTAGGATGCTTCGTATCTAACACAACTCATAAAATAGCACATTTCGCCAAATAAAACCCGTTCCAACTCCTAGTGCTCATACTATTCTAATATGTTCAGTAGACTGAAAAGCGGACCACTTCGGTGAGAAGAAAAAAAAAAAAAAAAAAAAAAATTAACAGCAGCCTCGTTCCTATAGTCTATCGCTTAGTCCCTGGGGCCTGCTGTTCCAGTAATATCCGTACAAGGGGAACTGGAAGGGAGTCTGCGACGTTATCATCTTTCTTGGTACCCTCTTCTTGATTAACATCTGGCGAACTCTCTTGGTTTTTGGCTTGAGGAAGGCCACCTAGTCCAGCTTAGTATGGAAGATAACCACTTTACGAGCAGGGTAGACAAGTGGACTTACTCGCTGCCATATTAATGACCTTGAGAACGCTGTCAAAATTCGCCATTATACAAGAAACAGCTAAAAGCAAGGGACGCGGTTAATGCTCCGAAATAATATCTACTTTATGAATGATGATGGCTCTTACCTTCGGCTCCATTTTGCAATGTTGCAAGTTTTGCTTCCAACGCCTCTAACTGTTTTGTAAGGGCATTGCTGGTATCACGTAGCTGTTGGATATCCTCTAACTCCGCCCGTTTTGCAGCTACCAGGGCAGCCAAACTTGAGGATTGACTTCCAGGGCGGGATGATAAGGTACCTGTAACGGAAGAAGGGAATATTGCGGTTGCACGCTTATTGTAAGACATCGGGTTATGGTAGCGACGACAGTTCATACAAAAAATAAAAAATCACCCTCATCTCTGTCGCAAAGCCCACGTAATGTATGGTTGCTTTCTGGAATCGCGAAGTCCTGGAGCATCACCACTTACTACGAAGACGCTCTGCGGTTGGTTGTTTCGAACATGGGAAAATGAAGTATCACGTGTCATACGTGTAACAATACGGTAATCAGGCATACATCGATTATATAATGAGGGAGAAACGGGGACTAACTGTAAGTGGATAAACATAAACAGTGTCAAGCCAAGACCTTCTCCTACGACCGCAAACACAACTGTTGATTTTACTTCCGTCAAAGAGAACATCGCAAGAAGACGAAACTCGACACATCGACCCCTGGAGGCTCTTAATCTCATATGCTAACGACTTTGACCCGAGAGGGATCACCTTTATCGCTGAGCTAAGACCACGGTCTCGACCAGTTATGGCTCGATTAAATGACCTACCCACAACGTTGGACTCCATCGAGTCCTGTATGTTTCCCCTAGCTGTCTAGAGAGTTCACAGTATTGTAGGAAATTAGCTACTAACAGGATATGCATTAGTAAAGCGGCGCTTCATCAGACAAAACCGCGAGATTGCCCGAGCCAATTCAGTACAGTCCATTCGCATAAGAACGCTCGAGGCAGAGGTATCGCATCTCCTGGCCGAAAATATCACACTACGAGAAGGAATTATCTCCGCAAATAATGAGCTTGAGCAATACCGGACGGGATCGCATTTCGAAAAACGCCTCAACTCTCTGCGAGAGAGATTCGAGTCAGGCTTGGGGGAGTTGACGGCACTCGTTAAGGATCTCAACAAGTTACCGTCCCAGAGTTGTGAAAACAATGCCCCTACTCTGAAAGAAAATCAGCCCGTGAAGGAACCGGAAACAAAACGAATTACTCCCAGAAATCTCTTACGGCTTTCGGAGGATAACGGCCTATTAGACGATGGCAACTGCCTGCCCGCAATTCCCGAAGATAAAGCGTATGCCCCAGAAGTCGACGAAGAGCCAGAAGAGGAAGAGATGCCACAGATGGATGATGCCATTGGACAAGTTCAATCTATGGATAATGTTGGGATGTCGGTAAAGGGGCCTGATGCTGATGCTCCCCTGAATGAGCAGGAGGAGCCATCAATGCCATGCCCTACAAACGAAAACTCAGTAGCAGACGTCCTACGAAAAGTTCGGCCCATAAATACCCGACCAAAACGACGAGACAGCTCTTTGGTCGAGACTTTGATATCAAAGAAAGACGTTGATACCAACAATGATGAGGCTGTTCCTGCGATTGCTGGCTCTAAACGGAAATTTGACGCACACGAATCCGAAAACCTTCCGCAAGCTAAGCAACAGATAGATGAATTTCAATATACTCTGACGAAGAAGAACCCGAATACACTACCAGGCGACATTGGGACTGGAACTGAAAATGAACCGGGCCTCTTGTCCGTGGGCAAGGAAGGCATCAAGAATTCAACGGAACCTGTAAAGACTCGAAAGGCTCTTGAACCTAGTAAGTATATCCCTATTGCTTGTCTGCTTAATTTTTCGGATTTTATCTGACGCGGAGTGGTAGAAAACGTGAATTTAAACCCAAGGTCAACAGTGAAAAAAGTTGCACATAATAATGTTGCTTCTGAGAAACGAAAGTCATCTGGACGGAGAAAAACAGAAGGAGGTCGCAATCCCCGCCGTAAAGCTTCAGATCTGCCGACGAATGCTAAACTAAATGTTACTGTTGACGAGGGTGTGATTCCTTTGGATAAACCCATCGAGATCGCCCTTGATGACCCGAGCCAAGATAATGTATCCTCAGAGATACTTGTTGACAGCACAAGCAGCCTGGACAAGCATTTGCAATCGGAATATAAATCCACAAGCACCATCGGGCAGCAAGCTCAGCGATCAAGACCGTCTAGACGCTCGCGTGGGCCAGTAAACTATGCCGAGCCTAGTCTGAGAGGAAAAATGAGACGTCCCACCGAAGACCTAGTGGATGCAGTAGCAGACCATACGATTAAGCGACTTTCGATGTCAAATAATGACCATCTCGCTGGAATCGAGGCTGGGTTATCTACTAAATCCAGTGTCAAGAAAAGTCTGCCCAAAATATATGATCAAGATAGTCTTGAGGAGAAGGATCTCGAAGTGGCTGAGAAGAGCAACTACTCCTCTAGCGAAGATGATACAGACACAGATGGAACATGGCCAAATCAGGAGCAAAGGCATAGATCTATGCGAGCACCTACTCCAGACCCAAGTATCAGACCAGTGAGACATTCTCGCAGGAATTCGTCACATCCGAATTATAGACTGGAAATGAATCCAATGGCACATGTACCGGTATAACCGGCTGTGATCAAGCCATTACACATGGGTCAGAAGTTGGTTTTTCAGTGTGGTCAAAGCCAGAGTATTGCAGTCTAAATCTAATACATGTATATGCGAAGCGCTGCCATGCGATTTTTAATAATGTGAACTTGAGACCAACACAAGAACATGCACTATTTCCTTACCACCCTTTGTATTCTTGAGTAGTGAATCATCCAATGTCTGGACAAATAATCCATAAGTGCATAGCTGGGCTTGTTTCCTTTTCTTGGGCTTGAAGGTGGTGGCCTTCGTATATCCCAGATTTCGCGCCACCATTCGCACAATCATCTCATGTCAATCTATTGCCGTCTTCCCTGTCCTGCATGAACACCCATGCCCCTTGAAAGGCATCGGCTGGAAATATACGATGCTTGCCACGAAAGCAGTGATTCATGGGATCCGGGTGAACCTTATTTACCAGATGCCAATCTCTTTGATATGTTGGATCCAATGTGACTGAGAGCTGCGCACCGCATGCATGATTTTCTTGTTGGATCCGGAGTCCGAAGCGGTTTAATATGTTGCTTGGCATCTATTTCTTATTTTTTGGAATCCGTTCATAAGCGTTTGGTCTTGGTTTGCGTTTCTGGTGGTCTGAGCATCCGGATCCCTGGTTACGATATGCACGTTAGCTCATGTCCGGTTCAATAATGGAGTGTTCGTTTTTGGCATCGAGAAGGGCTTACCTTGAGAGAATGTGTCTTGTCTGATCGGCCCCCACCACTATCATCATCAGAGTCATCGTCGAAGTCCGAGTCTGACGACTCTGATTCAGAGCTACTCTCGCCTGCAGGCCGTGGCTTATGGTAGATACAACAGACTATGGTGAGGGTAAGTGGGCTGACCTTGTAGGACTTTGGAAGGGCAACTTACCTTTAGAGCTTTTCCTCCCCTGACCTTCGTTATCGACAACGTCCTCTGCCCATTTTATGTGCCTCTCTTGTTCTGGCGCTTCACTACTTTGCTCATCTGCCTCTCCTCTAAGCCTTAGAGTACCTGTTAAAGGTAGCCCACCCCGCTCTGGAGTAGTGGTTTGAGTGTTTGTAGTTGTTCCCGAGGCATTTTGAGCCGAAGCCCCAATCATGGCTACTATATCCGGAATACGCTTGTAGGCCCCTTAACAGCAAACAGAATCAAAAGATGTAACGCTTTTGCTCTGATAAAGACGAGAAAACTGTTGAAGTGCTTGCTGACCTTTAAAACGTCTTCAACTGGCACAAGGAACAAAAAAGAAAGACGTCACGAGAGCTTGGCTTCTTATCGATCTGATGACTAATCCAGGAAGTCTAAAAAATTGTCCCGCCAGCTGAATCTGAAATTGGCCGGGGTAGGATGAAGATGAGGATGAAGAGTCTCCAATTGACGAGGAAGAACGACAACAGAAACAGGAAGAAGAGAAAGGTCGTAACTGATCTTGAAGATGTCGTTCTCTAACCTCGTGTCGGACATTGCGTTCAGAGACTCCCAGGGCGATGAGCGTATACCCAAAGGCCCTCGCTCCCATGCTGCTGCCCCGTCTTCATACCAGAGCACAACCACAAGTGTCAGCATTTCAGGGAGCATTTCCAGCCAGCTTCATGCAGGATACAACCACCCGTTAACTAGAGAATGGCAGGCAGAAAGACAATTAACCAAGGTGAGACTCGCAAGCCTTCCCCTACTGTGCACGGTCCTCGCTAAGTATGAGTGCATCTAGGCCATGCTCATGTACCCCCTCTTCATCACGGACAGACCCGACGACCAAATTCCCGTGCCTTCGCTACCAAACCAATACCAGATTGGCCTGAACAAGCTGATCCCATTCCTTAAGCCATTGATTAAAAAGGGCCTAAGGTCCGTCATCCTCTTCGGCGTACCATTGGCCCCAGGAGCCAAAGATGCACTGGGGACCATGGCAGATGACCCTTCCGGGCCCGTGATACAAGCCATTCGCCTATTACGCAGCACTTTCCCCTCGTTGTACATCACGGCAGACGTGTGTATGTGCGAGTACACCTCCCACGGCCACTGTGGCATCCTGCGCGAAGACGGATCATTAAATAACACGCTCTCAGTTGAGAGGCTGTCTGATATCGCTGTGGCGTATGCACAAGCTGGAGCACACTGCGTTGCTCCCTCTGATATGAATGATGGACGGGTCAGGGCGATCAAGCTCAAGCTCATTGAAGCAGGTATTTCGCATCAAGTGGTTCTCATGTCCTATGCGGCGAAGTTTAGCGGGTGTCTCTATGGGCCCTTCAGGGATGCTGCAGGATCATCGCCTTCGTTCGGTGATAGAAAGTGTTATCAGCTCCCGCCTAGTGGGAGGGGGCTGGCGAGGAGAGCTATTCAGAGAGATATTAACGAAGGGGCTGATATCATCATGGTAAAGCCTGCAGGAGCCTATTTGGATATCATTAGTGACGCGAAGGAGCTAGGGAGGGATCTTCCTGTTGCCGCGTACCAAGTTAGCGGGGAATATGCAATGATCCATGCTGGTGCGAAGGCCGGTGTATTTGAGCTTAAGGCGATGGTAATGGAGAGTATGCAAGGAATACTCAGGGCTGGTGGGAGTATTGTGACGACGTACTTTGTTCCAGAGCTGCTGGACTGGTTAGAGTCTTAAACCTGACTGATTTCGGGGTATATAGTCAAGTTCAGCTTCGAGGATGCAGCGTATGGTGGTTGAAAATACAGGATTAAGAGCTTTGATATGAATATGGATAGCAGGGCATTACCGGGAAATGTAGATTCTTCTCGAGAGGAATAAACCGACTACGATACATAAACACGTTAAAAGAAGAGACAGACAGACGGAGGGACAAGACAGGAACGCCATTTTCGTCAACGCCATTAAACCAGGGAGTTAAATTGGCAGTAAAGGGCGTAAACAGAAGCAAAATGTATGCTCACTAGAGGCGGAAGCATAGGATGAAAAAAAAAAAAAAAGAAAGAAAAAAAGGATCCTGATCAAGACAAGTAAGAAACGAAAAGACAGGGTAGTAAAATCTGAACTGAGAGTGTATCGAACAGCGCAACAACGGAGAACGGATAACAGAGATAGATTGACGTTGGTGGAAAAGGAAGACGATAACGGCCCAGAGAATGCAAATGCCATTCGCCTGATTTTGAATTTGATATTTTTTTCTCCTTTCACCCTTTGCGCTTTTTGAAAGCAGTCGTGGCTAGCATAAAATATGGGGGGCAGGGAATGAAAAGTTGAGCATCAGAGGTAGTAAAATATATACGCCAAAACGGGGCTGCGTGACGGGGTGTCAGGGGCTGTAGCATTCAAGGACGCCCCTGCGGCAGTCAAGAATTAACTGCTGAAGAAGTAAAGAGGAGGAAGAAAAATAAAATAAAAAATAAAAAGGTGACTATTATGGAGGATCACGATGAGGCCTGGAGCCTTTAAGGGTAGTTTGGCTTCAACCCCTGGAAGCCGTAGGGCAGAATCTGCGAACGGACCACCTCGCCAGGGGCAATGTAGGCGCCACGTCCGAGCGTGACGCCAGGAAGGATAGTGCATCCGGCACCAATCCAGCAGTCTTCAGCAATGACGACGGGGCGCCCCTGGTACCTTGACTGGGAGCCCTTGCGTTCCTGCATGCTGCCAATAGCCATTGAGCTGAGGATGGTGACGTTGGGGCCGATCCAGGTGTGGGCGCCGATGTTGATGGAGCAGTCGTCGGCGAAGAAGCAGTTTTCGGAGATGAGCACGTCCTCGCCAATGTTGATGTTGTAACCGTAGTGGCAGTTGAAAGGGGACTCGAGCACGGCGCCAGGGCCGAGGGAGCCGGTGGGAGTACTGGTTGACGGTGGGGGGGCGTCTGGAGATGGTTCAATGGGAGGCGGCTGGAGGATCTGAGTGAGCAGACGTGTCTTTTCTGCGGAGCTGATGCCGTAGAGCGGGTTACCCGCATTGGTGAATCGCCAGAGCGCGGACTTGCATTGTTCACGATCGCGGACGAGTTCGGGGTCGAATGGTCGGTACTGTTCACCGCTGAGCATCTTTTCCTTTTCTGATTTCTCAGTAGGACCCTCAAAGGGTACATGGGGTTCCATGCTGCTGAGCGCAAGACGAGCCTGGGTGGGGTAGTTACCCGGGTCGACTCTTGGAGGAGCGTGGTTTGGACGCGGCTCCATGTTGGATTGGAAGACTGGAAGACCGGGTTTTTGGTGCGCGTTGTTGCCGGAGCCGTTGTTGGCGGGGCTGTTGTTATTGTTGTTGTTGTTGCTGCCACTGGCGGCGTTGGCGTGTGAGTGGTGGTAGTCTGCCTTTGGAGGTTCCGGACGCGACATGTCGGGCATGACGGGCCCATCTCTGTATTCCATCTTCGGGGCGGAATCCTGCATCATATGATGGTTGGCGGCCTGCCACGAGCCCTTTTGCCATGCCACGCGAGCGACAGAACTGTTGGGGCTGGTCATGTAAGCCTGAGCTCGCTCGCTCTCTTCAACCGAGACCGGTCTGGCCTTGCTTCCGTCGGGGAGCATGGGACCGCCCATTCTGGAATCATGCCGCTGGGGGCTCATATCCTGCATGTACATGTTGGGCGGTTCAGGATAGCGGTCCTTGGACTGAAGTGGGATGGGGCCTTTGGTCTGGGACGGCTTCTGCCAGGTGCTGCGGACCGAGTACCCTTCACAGGGGAACCCACCGCGAATACAATTGTTGCCTGCAGAAAAGAAGTGTCAGAATACGAGTTTTGAGTTATATAGGCCATAATTTAATTAAGAACAAGGGCAACGACCAAAAAGGATAACTGCGAAAAATAAAATAAAATAAAAATAAAAATAAAAATAAATAAAAATTGAAGGGGTGTAAAAGTAGGGTAAAACTTACAAGAGGGATGCTGCTCGTCGCACTTTTTCTTTCTTCGCCGGCAAGTCATGCAGCCGGTCTTGGTGCGGTTGCTGAAGACTCTCTTCCGCTTCGGCGCAACTTGGGAGGCACTGGGAGACTGGCTCTGCATGTTGTGAGCCGACGAACCACCGCCACCCTGCATCTCCATGGTGGAGGCATTTTCAGAAGGAGTCTCGCTCTGGACCTCGCGCTGCAGAGCCTCGGCCAGCTGAGCATCGGAAGCGTCCATATGCTGCTGCGGCTTGGGGTGTCGTTGCGAGCTACTCATCTCGTAGTCCCAGGCGACATTGCCGGTGCCTGGCCGGGCGTCGTCTGGGCGTTCAACGCTGGTATATGGTTGCTGCTGCTGCTGTTGTTGTTGCTGCTGCTGCTGCTGGTGATGGTGAGGGTGTTCTGAATTGCCATTTGCAGCAGCGGGCGGTGGTTGTGAGTGAGGATGGTCAGCAGTCAACGGACCGGGGCTCCGTACGAGGTCGGCGTTGTGACTGTCGATGCTGGATCGCTTGCGCTTGTTTGACGAAGCGGCAGTGCCGGTACTGTTGTTATTGGCAGCAGCAGCAGCAGCAGAAGAAGAAGAAGAAGAAGAAGCAGAAGCACTGTTTGTGTTGTTGTTGTTGTTGGCGGCGGCGGCAGTGTTGGCGGTGGGAGTGGTGGTGCTGCCGTTGTTGTCCTGGGCTGAAGCAGCGTCTTCGCGGTCGACGGGCGAGTCACGAGACCCGTCCGCGCTTGCTGGCTTATCCGAGAGAGGCAAGTTGGCGCCGTTGCTGGCGGCAGCGCTGGCAGTGCCGCCGTTGTTCCCGCCGCTGTGTCCACCGACGGTGCCGTTGCTGTTGGCTGCGCCGGCACTGTTGCTGCTGTTGCTGCTGTCGTCGCGAGAGGGCGACGGACGCATGTCGGCCTGCTGTCCGTTCATGAGCGAGGCCGAGCGATCTCTGCCGTTAACCGCGGTGAAGCTGGAGGGACTCTGTTCCGGGCTGGTCTCAGCCGCGATGTCCCGGCTGCCGCTGGGCAGCGGCGCAGGTGCGACGACGGACATGAAGTCGACGACGCAGAGGGAGTCGAGCAGTCCTAGCGATGAAAGGAAGAGGACAATACGATGGTCTGCTTCGTGGTTCCCTCTGCTGGTTGATGCGACTCGTTTGGGTGGGTGTGGGCGAACAATGCGACAGCAGAGAACCAAAGGAGAGAGGGAAAAAAAAAAAAAAAAAAAAAAAAAAAAGGGCCAGGCGGCAGTCGAGCGGCAAGGCAAAAGTAGAAGCAGGCCACGAAGGCTTACTCCATGTAGATGCGAGTACTCTGTGTAAACAGAGAAGATAGAGAAGCTAGAGATAGGTGAGGCGGGAGGGAGAGCTGGCAGCGACGGGAGGGCGGGAGCTGGAGCGGCGAGAAGTAGGCGAGCGAGGCGAGGGTTTAGACGCGAGGGAGAAGAGAAGAGGGCGGCGAGGAAGGAGAGGGAGGGAAGAAAGGGAAGAAGAGCGAGAAGGGAAGAGAGCGAAAGGCGAAGGGGGGAAGAGACGGCGCTAGTGAGAGGGCCTGCAACCGCCGGCGCTGGGGGCAACGGGCTGGCGGCAGCGAGACGAGCAGCTTGCTTAGGTTAGCGAACCCTCGTCGTCCTCGTCGTGCTCGTCCCGTGCGGGTGCGAGTTGGTTGGTGGGTGGCCAGGGGAGGGGCATGCAAGCCAGCGTCAGCACCAGCATCAGCACCAGCATCAGCACCAGCATCAGCACCAGCATCAGCACCAGTAGCATCGCCGCGTTTCGCTGGGCCGGCTGCAGCAGCCAGCAGCCAGCAGCCCAGCAGCGCCCAGGGAGCCCAGGGGAGCCCAGGAGCTAGCAGCGCGCGAGACAAAGGCAGGGAGGCAGCGCACCCTCGCAACTCTCAGCAGCCGAAGGGGAAACGAGCTTTTACCGCCTGCTGGCTGGGTGGGCGGCTGGGCGGATCGCGCATGGGGGGGGGCGAACTTTGGGCGCTGCCAGGCCGGCTAGCTCGACAGGCCGCCTGCGCGCTGCTCGCCGCTCGTTGGCTGGCCGGCGCTCCCGGGGCATCCCGGCGGGCCCCCCGCTGGGTCTCCCCCCTCCCTCTCCCCCCTTTCGCTGCGTCTCTCCCCTTCGCTCGCCTGCTGGGTTGGCCTGCCTCGGTGCTGGGCTGGGCTGGGCTGGGCTGGTGCTGCTGGGAGGACGCTAACTCGGGCAGTGGGCGTTCTCTTTCACTCTCTTGAGGATATCCTCGACTTCTCTCTGCTTCTGCTTCTGCTTCTGCGTTCTGTCCATGGGAGCCACCCCTGTAAGTTCTACGGAGTAGCACTGCCAGCCAGCAGAGCCCGCAAAAGCCAGGCGTCGGCGGCCCCCCTTCTCCCCCTTTGGCCGGCCCTTTTGGGGGCTGACAGTGGGTGGGCCACCGCAGGCTTGCCTGTCTCGCTGTGCCTCGTTTGTGACTCTGACTGGCTGCGGCCGCCCTGGGACCCTGCTACGGTGCCGCGACTAGCGGAGTCGCCCGCCAACTGCCGCTCTTCCTCTTGCGTTCGCTTTCTTTCTTTCCTTTTTTTTTTTTTTTTTTTTCCTCTTCTTTTCTTTTCTTTTCTTCTGTGTCGTCGTAGTCGTAGTCGTCGTCGTCTTGTTTCCTCTGTTGGTGCTGTTACTACTCTGGATGGAGTCAAGTACACTCGGCCTAGCCTAACGCAAAAGACGCTGGGCTGCAGGCTTTCTACAGTACAAAGGACACTGCTAACAGATATGATAGTCCAGAGTAATGCGAAAGTGCTCGAGGTGATGATACTCAGGAAGATGATAATACTTCTAGTTACTCTCTATTGGGCGATGATGGTAGTTGGATAGGCTGTCGGATATTAACTCTCGTCCCTATAAATAGCCCGCCAGTCAGCCGCTGGGCACTTGTTTTAGTGGCGTCTATGGAGGCAGCAGAAGGGCCACAAGGGGAACGAAGGGGTCACCGAGAGGTTGATCTCCCTCCTTACCCTAAATTTACCCTAAAATGCTCCCCTGGTGACAGCCGACCCTCTCACAGGCGGGCTCGCAAGGCCCTTCTCCCGACGGCTGGTCCCTCCCTCGCCCTGGCTCACGACGGGTTTCATGTTGGCTTCCCCCCTCGCTTCTGCCTCGTTCTTCGTCCCTTTTCTTCTTCCTGTCCTCCTCTTGCTTGCTTGTTCTCTGCTTGAGGTCGTGCTGCATCCGCCTGCTTGCTTGCTTGCTTGCTTGCTTGCTTGCTGCTGCTGCTGCTGCTGCTGGTCCTCGGGGCATGTGACCTGCTTACTCAGTGGACCCTTATCGCCTTCCTCTTTCACTCATTACGTAATATCAAGGAATAACATAATTCCTTGCTTATATAAAAACTTACTAAGTAGATGCACTTACATAAGCGGTTCCATGCTCACCGCAAAATTAACTGTCGAGGCTTGCGTTTGCTCAACAAAGCCAGAAAGAAGGAGTGGGAGAGAGAAACGGCGGATCTCACGATGCTAGTTAGCCTGAGCTAAACTCGTTGTCGGGTCTCTGCTATCTGCTGCACAGGCTCCACGTTAAGCTACTGCTGCTGCTACTACGGAGTACTCTTACTACTACGGAGTGCTACTACTGCTACTACTAACTACTAGGGCTACTTACGACTACACTACTACTTGACCAACATGGCCCAAGCATGTGTTGCCTCCGCTCACACCCCTGGATGGTCGTGGTCTTGACAATGCATGGCATTCAAATCTGTCCTGGCTCTGCACCGCAACCAACCCTCTTCTAACGGGTATCTCCTCCGGGCTCCCACTTGACCCCTCTGTCCAGGCCTTACGGACTGCCATTTCTCCTCTCTACGGAGTGTACGGAGTATATACCCTTGAATAATGATTTTCTTTAACCCGCCCCCCTCCCCATTTTGGCCCTCTTCCCACCTCTGACCCAATAGTTTGCCTACTCGGGCGTATGGGTTTAGCGAGGATGAGCGACTATTGTACAGCCCGTTTGTAGGTGCCCAGTCTGCTAGTTTCTCATTTTTACCTCCTGGATAGTCCAGCTTACTATCAATCCCAACAACAATTCTCTCTCCTTTGCCGCCTTTCACTTGCCATTACTCCCCTTGGGATTCTTAGCTTAACCATGCTACAGAACGGCCCTGGGTGCTAATCTATATAATATCTGCTTACACGCACACACACTATATCTTCATGCAGCCGGTGCGTCCCGGGGTGCGCCTTTAAGCTGTCGTGAATTCTCTTTCTTCTTTCTTCTTTCTTCTTTCTTTGGACTTTGTCTTTATTTCTCATACTTACATACACTCAAACATACCTTATTCCCTTTCTCTTTTCTTTTACTTTCCCGGTGGTGACGCTTGAGTGGGCTCGTCCTCTCTCTACTTCTCCTGCCGAGGTCC
Organism: Trichophyton benhamiae CBS 112371; assembly: GCF_000151125.1. Lineage (NCBI taxonomy): Eukaryota > Fungi > Ascomycota > Eurotiomycetes > Onygenales > Arthrodermataceae > Trichophyton > Trichophyton benhamiae. The sequence continues at coordinate 46,263 of NW_003315085.1, read as the reverse complement.
CCTGCCCCCCATTCATCAACATATACTCTATCCTATATATCCCTTTTATTGTATTGCATTTTTATTATTATTGTTTTATTTTTCTTCGCCTGGGTATATTCCCCTCTTTTATCTTTTTTTTTTTGGTCTGTCATACTTGGACGGGGCCGAAAAGTCATCATGAGTTCTCCTTGTTTCCACGTAGCTATAGTTGGAGCTGGCCTGGGAGGGCTAGCTGCCGCCATTGGTATCGCTCGGGCCGGCCATAGAGTCACTGTCTTGGAGAAGCAGGCAGACGTTCAAGAGGTAGCTTTCTTCCCTTCATCTCCTCTTGCTTTCTTCTTTTATTGATTCTGCTCGTTTTCGTCTTTTTCCTTCAAAGCAAATATTTCTAAACTGGTAGATATAGGTTGGTGCGGGCATACAGATCCCCCCCAATGCTTCGTATATCCTCCAGAAATGGGGGCTCCTCCCTGAGGTAGAACAAGTGGCCGTTCGACCGAGGGACTTCATTGTTAGATCGTACCGAACTGGCAAAGTGCTCTGCGTCCAGAACGCTTTCCCCTATACCTTTGAACGATATGGGGTGCCATACCTACATATCCACAGGGCAGACTACCACCGCATCCTCCTCAATGAGGCAGGCAGACTCGGAGTTGACGTACGCCTAGACAACACCGTCATCGGCATCGACTTCGACTCCCCTGCCGTCCACCTGCTGGGTAAGCCAGATTTCCACACCGACCTGATCATTGGTGCCGATGGTCTTCGGTCCGTTTGCCGCCAGGCCCTGCTCGGCCATGCTGATCATCCCCAAATCACCGGAGACATGGCCTATCGCATCATCATGCGAGGAGAGGATGTCAAGCGCCATTCGGAACTCGCTGACCTGGCTGAGAGACCCGGTATGACCCACTGGATTGGCCCGAATGGACATGCCGTATGCTATTCCCTCAAGAGCGGGGAGATGCTCAACCTCGTCCTCGTCTGTCCGGATGATCTACCGGATACCGTGAATCTTGCCGACGCTGACCCGGACGAGATGAGAACTTTTTTCCAGAACTGGGACCCGCGGCTAAAGTCTCTGCTTGGCCTGGTCAGGACGACGCAGAAGTGGCGGCTACGGAATAGCGGAGAGATGGACTCCTGGTCCCATCCAAGTGGGAAATTTGTCTTGCTTGGTGATGCCTGCCACGCCACTCTACCGTACCTGTACGTACCCTTTTACCTACTTAAGCATCCTCACTATTTTTTTCCCCTTTCCTCCGGCCTGGACTAATTTTTTGACATTTTTTTTTTTTTTGACCAGTGCCCAAGGAGCCGCTCAGGCTATAGAAGATGGTGCTGCACTCGGTACCCTCTTCGAACGCATCAAAGACAGGTCTCAGCTGCGTGATCTTCTCTCTATATATGAGGCCACGCGCAAAGAACGCACCTCCATAATTGTACAGAGCAGTTCCGCACTAAGACACATACTGCACATGCGAGATGGGCCCGGCCAGCGCAATAGGGACACCAAGCTGTACCAACGAAGCCCCTTTGAATCATACCCTATTCCTTGGATTGATCCCAAGTTCCAGGCTTACCTCTTCAGTTACGATGCCTTTGCCGAAGCATCCAAGGCCTGGGACAGGTACATGAATGGTGAAGACACTGCATCAAAGCCAAGAGTTCATGCACATCTATAATATTGATCATAATAGTTCGTTATATTTCCCCGGTTATATTAAAAAGCGACTTGTGTCTTCCCGCCCCATGAGGGCACCTTACGCAGGAACGAAGGGTTGGTTATGTTTTTGACTTTAATGTTATGCTTATGAAAAAGTCTCCAATCAATATCATCTATTAACCATCTATATCATAGGTGTTGTTTTTTATGCGCAATCTGAACGCATTTAACTGATATAGCTGCAGGCGTGACCTACTTTGGAGGCCATTCTAGACCACGTTCGTATCTGAACTTGTTGTATCGGCTATATGTTACATAGCAGCCTTCAATTTAGCCGTCGTCAGAGTGATGGCGTGTGTTACTCAAAGCAAGCTTTGGGTCAAGCTCGGATATCACAGTAACCGTAACTCTGTCGGCAAGATGTAGCGCGCAAAACAACATCCAACTAACTAGCGCCGTGTCCAAAATAAGCCGCCGACAGGCGAATTCAACAAGAGCTCTGCCGCAGCCCTTACAGGACGAGTTTTGCAGGTGACTCAGCATTGACGGGGTCTGGGGACTCTCTTCTATCACCGCTGCTCTCAAGCCGGCTGTAGACTACTACTATTATTCTCTGCTAACTAGTTACTTCTTTTAAACTGCGGCCCAACTGTGTAAGAACTGGCTTGCTGAAATTCACTGAACACAGCCAAAAAAATTTACCGCAGCCCAGGACTTAGACTCTTCCCGTTAGCTGACACCCCGAGAAGCAGTCTGCGGTCCTTCAACTAGCCAGCCATACGCCGTACTTTGCAAGCCCTTCCAATGGTCTCGTTGAATTTGAGCGATAGCTAGAGTAGCGAAGTTAAGTTAAGCTGTTGGATTTGAGGTGTCGTTGCTGACTAACTAACTTACTAACTAACCCGAACCTGCTTACTAACCCGCCATTTGTTTTCGGGGGTGGGATGGGCGCTTTTTTGTTTTGGCGTCAAAGGCAACAACCTTGACGCAGCGACATCCTCAGCCAGACAGCATTGTGCCCATCGACCGCACAGCCTTCTTTCTCCTGCCAGGGCCTCATCCCGCTGCATTGCACCAACGGTCAGCTCGTCTCGTCGCCTGCGAATCCACCACGTACTGCCTGGCCACTGCTATCCACCAGCGTTCTCTCGCTCTGTGCCCCTCCTCTCCTTCACCTCCTTCTCCGCCTTAGTTTTAACGTGCTCTGTGCTCCCTCTCACCCACGGCCCAGCCATACCTCCATCGGCAGATTACGAAGACAGTAACACTACCTATCTGCTCGTTTGCCCCGGCCGGACCTTTTTTTTTTTTTTTTTTGGACGGCAGTGCTGGAGATCTGGGCCTGCCCCCTCTTTAACCCTGACATTTGATGCGCCATGTCGGTCTCTATTCGGGAGCTAGATAACACCGTTCGGGCCTTCTATGAGGGAAAAGGCGAAGCTGTAAGTCCACCCCGGTTGCTGTCATAGCGGGTTGTTCGCGCAAGCAAAGGAGAAATCGGTGCTAAATCTTTTATCTCTCTCTCTCTAGCAAAAACAAGCACAACAAGCTCTTACGGAGGTATGCACACATCGATGGAGGGTATCCAATCTTCCGGCTTAACATACCATTCTAACCGGATCAATTCAGTTCAAACAAAATCCCGAATCATGGGTGCTCGTTGGCAACATCCTTCAGGAATCCGAATATGTCCAGACTAAATGTAAGCCTTCTTCCGGTTGCTGCCCACCATCCTGCAATTTTTAGCGCTAATATATGCTTGTTAGATCTTGCTCTTCAAGTTCTCGACGATGTGATTATGACACGATGGAAGGTCCTTCCTCGCGAACAGTGTCAAGGTATGGACAATAGACTTGAATAAGGGTCTATATAATATCCCTTCTGACCAGACCGCTATTAGGTATCCGAAATTTCATCGTCAATTGTATCATCGAACACTCCAAAACGGAGGAGAAGCTGAAGAGCGAGCGGGCCTTTCTCAACAAACTTAACCTCGTCCTGGTATCTATCTTGAAGCAAGAATGGCCTCACAACTGGCCAACCTTTATCAACGAAATCATATCATCATGCCACACGAGCTTATCGATATGTGAAAACAACATGGCCATCCTCCGCCTGCTCTCTGAAGAAGTTTTCGATTACTCCCAGGATCAGATGACATCAACTAAGGCCAGGAACCTGAAGACAACAATGTGCCAGGAATTCTCCGCTATTTTCCAGTTGTGTTCAGAAGTCCTGGATACCGCGAACCAGAGCAGCTTAATAAAAGCTACCCTGGAAACTCTGCTACGATTTCTCAACTGGATCCCACTGGGATATGTCTTTGAAACACCCATCATCAACACTCTCCTGACACGGTTCTTAGACGTCCCTGAATTCCGCAACGTGACTCTCAAGTGCCTCACTGAGATCGGAAGTCTTCAAATTGGTCCGCAATATTCATACGACGAGAAACTTGTCCAGATATTTACAGATCTCTTAACAACCGTGTCCAAGATCATCCCTCTATCGCTGGACTTGAGGGAAACTTATGCGAATAGCAACTCCCGGGACCAAGAGTTTGTCCTCAACCTTGCTCTTTTCCTTTGCAACTTTTTCAGCGTCAGGCTACATGTAAGTACCCCGTACAGGTTTACTTCTCTTGGATCTCTTGTTTTCTAACTTGTCGCATTGTAGCTTATCGAGAAACTTCCCAATAGAGACTACCTCACACATGCCCATTTCTATCTCATCCGAATTAGCCAGATTGATGACAGAGAAATTTTTAAAATCTGCCTGGAATATTGGACCCGGTTGGTCCAGGAGTTGTACGAAGAGATGCAACAACTTCCAATCACTGATATAAACCCACTGGTCAGTATGGGGGTGAGCGGACTATCGAACGGAGGTGCCCCTCACCCAAGCACGCTTGCCAACTATCCTCTTCGAAAACATAAATACCAAGAAGTCCTCACCAGCCTGAGAACCGTTATGATTGAGAAGATGGTAAGACCAGAGGAAGTGCTGATTGTCGAGAACGATGAAGGTGAAATTGTGCGGGAGTTCGTTAAAGAGAGTGATACTATTCAGCTATACAAAACCACCAGAGAGTGCCTTGTCTACCTTACTCACCTGGATGTAGTAGACACAGAAAACATCATGGCCGACAAGTTGGCTAAACAAGTTGATGGAACTGAGTGGTCCTGGGCCAATTGCAACACTCTCTGCTGGGCCATTGGGTCAATCTCTGGAGCCATGAATGAGGAGACTGAGAAGAGGTTTCTCGTTACTGTCATCAAAGATCTTCTTGGCCTGACAGAAATGAAACGCGGAAAAGACAACAAAGCGGTCGTGGCGAGTAACATCATGTATATTGTTGGGCAATACCCGAGATTTTTGAAGGCACATTGGAAATTTTTGAAAACGGTTGTCAACAAGCTTTTTGAATTCATGCACGAGACTCACGAAGGTTTGTAGTCCCTAACTGGTCAAGAACCGAAAGGTTATCATTTGCTAACTATGAAGAAAAAAAAAAAAAAACAGGTGTCCAAGATATGGCGTGTGACACCTTCATCAAGATTGCGAACAAATGCCGACGGCATTTCGTTGTATTGCAGCCTAGTGAGACCGAGCCGTTTATAGACGAGATCGTGGGATCAATGAGAAAAATCACCTGTGACCTGTCTCCCCAGCAAGTCCACACCTTTTATGAAGCTTGTGGCTATATGATTTCGGCTCAAGGCCAGAAAGGCGTTCAGGATCGTCTAATTGAAAATCTCATGGCTCTTCCAAATGCTGCATGGGATTCAATCATCAGCCAGGCTACCCAGGATCCATCCACGCTTCAGAATGCAGAAACCATAAAAATTGTTGGCAATATAATGAAGACCAACGTAGCGGCTTGTACCTCAATTGGCAGCTACTTCTATTCGCAGATCGGACGCATTTATCTGGATATGCTCAACATGTACCGAGCATCGAGTCAGCTCATTTCGGATGCCATTGCTGCAGACAGTTAGTATTCACTCCTTTATATTTTTTCCATTCGGCGCTCGCTAACATTTGTAAAAGCAACGGGATATGCTACTAAAACGCCGAAAGTGCGAGGGTTGAGAACAATCAAAAAGGAGATACTGAAGCTTATTGATACTTATGTCGAGAAGGCTGATGATCTCGAGATGGTCAACTCTAGCATGGTCCCCCCGCTTCTGGAGGCTGTTCTTCTTGACTACAACCGGAACGTGCCCGACGCCAGAGAAGCAGAAGTGCTGAATGTGATGACAACAATCATTCATAAATTACACGTATGTACCCACATTATGCAATACTCCCACCTCCGCAACTTTCTTGACACACCATAAGTTCTGCATACCCTAATTGCACTTCACTTGCTAACATTATGCGTAGAACCTCATGGATGACAAAGTTCCGATTATTATGGAAAATGTCTTCGAATGTACGCTTGGAATGATCAACAAAGACTTCCATGAATATCCCGAGCATCGTGTAGGGTTTTTCAAGTTGCTACAGGCAATCAACCTATACTGCTTCTCTGCTCTTTTGAAACTAGATACCAGCCAGTTTAAATTTGTCATTGATTCGTGCATGTGGGCTAGCAAGCACGACAACAGAGAAGTCGAGAACACCGGACTCACCATGTGCCTTGAGTTGATGAACAACATGGCGGACTCTGACCCCCAGACGTCAAGTATCTTCTTCAGACAATTTTATCTTCCGATATTACAAGATGTCTTCTTTGTACTCACCGATACCGATCACAAGGCTGGTATGTTACTTTTATATATATATTTGTTGATGCGTGCAAATACTGATCCGTAATGTCATCTCTAGGGTTCAAATCCCAGGCAATGCTTCTTGCTCGCATGTTCTATTTCGTGCAATCAGACAAGATTCGGGATCCAATCTATGCCCCTGACCAGGCTCCTGCTGGGACATCCAATAGAGACTTCCTCCAGGAGTATGTCGTGAATTTACTCCAGAGTGCCTTCAAGAACCTACAAGAGTATGCCGTACCCCCTTCTGCACTGATAGATATCTCATTGATATTAACAGCACCGTAGGGCTCAAACAAGACAGTTTGTTACTGGTCTATTTGTTATCAATGATGACTTCAACAAATTCAAAACTCACCTAAGAGACTTCCTTATCTCATTGAAGGAGTTCGCTGGCGACAACACGGAACTGTATGCTGAAGAAAGGGAACAGGAGTTGAAGGAAGCCAAAGCTGCTGAGCGAGACCGAGCGATAAAGATAGGTGGACTCTTGAAACCCTCGGATATGGATCAAGAGGATGAGCTGTGATGCACAGATATGGATGCTCTCTTACAACATAAAAAAAAAAAAAGAAGAAAAGAAAAGGACTACCTTACGGACCCCAGTTTATGTTAGGACCTCTGCTCTATTTCACAGGAAGTTTGTAAATCATAACAGGCTATATCTCAAGAGGTGCGTAATTGCATTCTACAATTGCACGTCATTATCGAATAGTTTTACCTCTTCACCTGGTTTGAACGGTGGTAGGCCAATGTACGGGCAACCGTCACAACGGAACGCGTCTCCCAGGGAGCAGTTTCCGCAACTTCCAGTTTTCCCTTGAACTGTAAAATCTACTTCTGCTATTTCTCCAGAGTTCAATTTTAACGCAGATAACTTCTCGTCTGCGTTTGCACGCTGAAGCTTATCTTCTGCTTGGAGTTTCTGCGCTAGCCCACAGGTACAATCCTTACACGCCCTCCTGCGTTTGCCAGCTTTAGGCCTACACTCTGGGGCTATGAATTGTTAGTAAATCCTAAACGGTAAGCTTGCGAATGGTGGTTTCAGGCCTTACGTTGTATGATGGGTCTTTCAAGCTCATCCGCATCAATCAATTCATCCTCATCGATTAGTTCCTCATCATCATCGCCGTCTGGGGTATTAAACACATTATTCGTGTTGTTATCCAACATCACTATGTTGTTTTGGAGTACTGCTGGCTGCTGTTCATTCTTATTTGAATTGGTATCTTTCTTGGGCTTCCGGCTTTTGTTAAACGAAAATGACAATGAAACCGATTGTTCCTCAAATGCAGGTTTCATCAGCTCCCCTTTATCATTAACCGTAAATCCGCATAATATTGCTTCAGTACGAGTTGGTTCATTAATAGCGGCAGGAGATCCATCTTGGTACTTCATTACTCCGCCTGATTGTAGTGCTCGAGAAATCTGTTGTAGTGTGTCTCGTCCCACCAATCGCTCGCCTTCTGCATTTGTTCCATCGATGCCTGTGAGCAGCAAAACTAGGTTGTAGGTAGACTCAGGGAGAGATACAAGGCCAGCGGCGAGGCGGTCTAGCATTTGCAAGTCTCTGGCGTTTTTATCATATTGATTGATAAGCTCGGCTAGCTTGTCAGGGTTTGATGAGAGGGAGGGCGGGGAAAGCAGCAACACCCGGGGTAAACCACTCATGATGGCTGCAGGCGACATTAATCGTCAACGCTTTTGCGAGTCACTTTGTGCGATATCAAGAGTTGTAATAGAAGAGTCGTGGGTGTAGAAATGAACTACCGCTTGAGCAATTTTTTTGTATGACTGATAGATAACTGAAAGTTAGGTGGCAAGGATTACAAATGGAGATAAGAATGGTGGGCTTGTCAGAAATAAGATGTATCACGTGCTGATAAGGAGCTTGCCTCACTACCAGGGTTACTGATAATTAAATCTATCAAACTGGCCAGGTAAGGTCTTATAGCGCCTACCTAGGTGGTTGGCACCTCATGACTTTACTTGGTTTATAAGCTGCCGAATATACCCTCGCTCTAGATATAGACTACTGTGCATTAGTTAAAAGTAAGTAGATCATGAGCTGAGGTTGACACTTACATGGTAGAACCAACACACAATCCTGCGGTTGCTACTTTAGTCAGGTTTTCAAGATCTAGGCCGCCAGGAACGGTTGAATATCTCAGAAATAACCAGCCAATAGACCCTGCAATGCAGACACCTAAGCTGGGAAGAATTTCCCTGGCATGGAGTTTGCTGTCATGTTTCTCAAAAAACCGCTGAATGAAGAAACTGCTCCAGATTATACGGGCAGCCATATTAACCAGATTCGCCCATAAAAGCCCGTATACCCCTGACTGTGTGATTCTTAGAAACACATATGCAGCGACGACAAAGACTGCAGACAATATCCCCATCCATTTGGTCTGTAACCGTAGCTCAGAGTTGGTAGCTGCAGCGGAGACGAATGCTTCGGTAATGCCATTAACTGCCAAAAATGGTATATAATAGCAGTACAATGACAAAACTTGTTGGGTTTCGGGAGAGTCCCAATGGGAGCCAATAATTAGCTTTATCGCGAGAGGAACAGCTGCAGGACCGACGGCAGAAATTGAAACACAAAGTATGCTGTATCCACGTAGGATGTCGATGAATTGTAACTTTACTGCCTTGACTGATTTATCGACAATCTTCCCACTTTCTCTTATGGCTAGAAGTTTGCTGAAAAGGTTGCGACTGTATTCTTCGATGGGCTGGAAGACCATTCGAGCGATTAGGCCACCATAGTTTGAAGCCAACGCGTACTGTCCTTGAATCTCCAGGGTTGCCAGCGACGCAAGGATGACTGAGTCACTCTGTGTGAGGACATGTTTTGCAACCGACTGCATATACAAGTTCATGCTTAATGCCAATAAATGTTGTGGAATAAAAGAGAAAATATGGTTGGGGTGATTACTGGTGTGATGTTAGCCCTGAAGAAATTTTGGACGAAGGACAAAATGCAGACTTACATATAGGCAATACGAACAGGATACAAAGTGAACGCATGTTTCTGTGATATTGGCTTAGCGCAAATAAAATACCCAGCAAGCAAGAAGGTGGCGTATCCGAGTTGGCCAAGGGCAATAGACAGGATTCCTGCATCCTCATAACTTTGGCTGATAAGTAATACAGAAGCACAGCTAAAGAATGCCCTAGCCACTGAAGAAATCATCTCCACTTTTGCTCTTGTACCATAGAGCATTCTCTGCTGAACCACGGCAAAAAGAGGTTCTGATAGCAGTTCCAAAACAGTGGCCAATTGAACTATTAAGAAACTTATTCTTTCAATATGGCCAAGCGTCCTATCGCTCTGGCCCAAGTTTAGATAGAGCACGCCAAATACATATGCCATCGGAAGACCGAGTGCTATCGGAACATACGAAATGTTCACAACGGCCTGGCTTCCTGCGTTTTCTTCCTGGTTTTTGGCATTCTCAGGCCGCTTATCTGTTGAGTCAATGTCAGCAGCCTTTGTAATATCTGGTGGCTGACGCTGTGCGGCTAGTCTGATACTTTCTCTCGAGAAGAACAGCACAGTTATTGAATATAACTCAATCTGCGAAGCAAGGCCGAATGCATAAGGGGTGATATGTCTCAAGAGAACTTGGTTTGCTAGGAATGTGAGGGCACGAGAGACCACTTGAATAGCAATCAAGTAGACTGGACCCAGAGCTAGCCGAGAACCTGAGACCATGCTGAGGCACGAGAGTATTCAAACAGCGTGTGTCTTAAGACGAATCCATAGCTCACCAAATGCGTTGAAGCGCAGCAAATGGAAGATATCAGATGTTGGTACATCAAAGGTCCGCCCAGGAATGTCCAGGCGTGTGAACGAACAAAGGTGCCTGGGCCAAGAAATACTCAGATTAGGTAATCCACAGTTTCACGTGGGTCTAAGTTAAATTTGCCCAGGCGCTGGTGCCTGTAGAAAACGCGTCGCGATAAGTTTTTAAATAATTAGCTAATTAGTTAGTTGACCAAACCCCCACTAACACACCTTCCAACGCGTCTTCGTTTTCAACAGGAAGTCCAACCTCAACTCTCTACCCGACAGCACAAGCGGTTCACTGGAAACTGAAAGACGCCGACGGCACCGTCCTCTGTACGCCTTTGAAGATGGCCAGCCAAATATCTGTGGGCGCCTTGAGGTAATGAATCCCCGAGTCAAGTGGCTAGCCTAGGCTAACCAACATCATTAGTGCTATGTTCGACAGCACGAAACCGCATGTGCCCCAACCAATACTGCAGTGTCTGCGGATCAAGCCAGTTGTTGTGCGGGAACAAGAACGCTACGGTGTGGTCTTCAGTGATGTGAACCACTTTGTCCGAACAATGCTTCCTACCCGTATGTATTACTGGTCTCTTAGTCGCTTGGTATATTCGTCATCTAACTGCTCGGTTTCCGCGTAGAGTTAAACACCTATGTGACGGATGGGATACTTCGACGGGGCTCCTTTGTCCGACTGACCAATTTCCAGGTCAGCGTTGTGAAAGGCAAACAGTGAGTGAGCTTGTTGCGTGCAATTTTAGACTCGTATACTGAATCACTTGTAGTCTTCTCATAATCATGGGCCTCGAAGTCCTCAGTGCTCTAGGTGAAGCGGAAAGAATTGGAGATCCAAAACCGTTAGAACCTAAATCTGGAGATGAGATGGGAGGCCAATCTACCACTCTTTCGAGTAACGAATTCTATAACGCACCACAGCCGCACAATCCTCCACAACACTTTCAAAATGCTCAGCGGTCTCGGCCATCTGGCATGGCCTCCAATGCAAATATATTTTCTATTGAGGCCTTGTCTCCTTTTGCTAACAATAAGTGGACTATCAAAGCTCGTTGTACGCACAAATCTAACATCAAGACATGGAAAAACACTTTTGGAGAAGGAAAGCTTTTCAGTGTCAATCTACTGGATGACAGTGGTGAAATCAGGGCTACTGCCTTCAAAGATCAGTGTGATTTACTCTACCCTATCTTTGAAGAAGGCGCTGTTTACTATATCTCGAGCCCTTGCACTGTGAAGATGGCAAAGAAAGAATTTAGTAACGTGAACAACGACTATGAACTCACTTTCGATAGGGACACAGTTGTTGAAAAGGTAAGCAAGCGCGTATCCCATGCTTAAACTAAGAATTCTCTAATTTTTATAATTAGGCCGAAGATCAAAATGATGTTCCACAGATTCGCTTCAACTTTACTAGCCTAGGAAATTTGCAGTCAATTGACAAGGGAACAACAATTGACGTACTAGGAATATTGAAAGACGTTGATGCCACTTCTCAAGTGACTTCTAAAACTACGGGAAAGCCATATGACAAGCGGGAGCTTACGCTTGTCGATAATTCTGGATTTTCCGTCCGTCTTACAGTATGGGGAAATACTGCCACTAACTTTGACACACCCCCTGAGTCCGTTGTTGCATTTAAAGGGGTTAAAGTATCTGATTTCGGAGGCCGCACATTGAGTCTACTGAGCTCCGGCACAGTAACAGTTGACCCTGACATTGAAGAAGCACACAGATTGAAGGGCTGGTATGATGCCCAAGGAAAGTCAAACTCTTTTACCGCCTATTCCTCCGGAGCTACTGGAGGCGGCGGTGGCTCGTGGCCCACATTCAAAACCATCTCTGAGATTCGAGACGAAGAACTTCCAAGTGCAGATAGCTTTGAAACCTTCTCACTAAAGGCCACTGTGATCCACGTAAAGGACAACTTGTGCTACCCTGCCTGCCCAAACGAGGCATGCAAGAATAAGAAGGTGACTAGAGGCGACTTGGACCAGTGGCACTGTGAGCGATGCGAAAGATCGTACGCCAATCCCAAGTATCGCTACATACTTTCACTCAACGCATGTGACCATACTGGCCAAATCTGGTTGAGCTGCTTCGATGAAGCCGGCCAGATGATATTTGGCATGACTGCTGATGAGCTGATGAAAATCAAGGAGGAAGATGATACTGCTGCAAATGAGATAACCAAAGGCGCAACCTACTGCACATGGAACTTTAAGTGCCGGGCAAAGCTGGATACCTATCAAGAGCAACAACGGTAAGACCCCCTCTGTATCCCATTGTCGCTACCATTCACGCTGACGCCAATATGCTCTTTCTCCTTGCAGAACACGGTATAATGTTTATGCGGCTACACCCATTGACTATGCTACAGAGGCCGATCAGCTATCCAAGTTGATTTCATCGTACAGTATCTAACGGGGGCATAGGCGGGTTGGCTTGAACCTGGGAATAGCCATCGAGTTCGGATGTTAAAGTAGTTTGAATAATAATAAACTAGCTCGTCTCTTGAATTGTAGCAGCCCAACAACTAACTACCTGTATCTTATAGTTCAGCCTCAAGCCGAAGAGAGCTCCAGCCAGTCACGATGCTCTGCTTACTCATATTATCACGTGATTATATTGGTGCCCTGGGCAGGTGAGGTCACGAGGAGCGGGAAGCGAAAACCCGCGGAGAGAGCGCAGCGCGAGCAACAAACAACAACGACAAGCGACTTGAGGGACTGAAAGAGAGAGACAAGAGAGAGCGCAACACTCGCAAAAACGAGCCCATGATGTCGTTGCTGCAGCTGGTCAAGGCCAAATTTCTGTAAAAATGGAAATTTCTTGAGCTCCTGCGTCCTGACTTTGCCTGCTTTCTACAGCCGTGTTTGAAGGACAGCAGCCCTAAATAGAATATACGGGCTTCCTTCCACACTGTGACTACCTGCAAGACGCCTGGATGATGATATCGTTTCCTGGCCTGGGACAAACCATCATATCCGCTCCTTGCAATTACTTCTCCACCTTAGCAGGCCATCCGGCCACTGTTTCACATCATATTTTGATGAATATAAAAGAAAAGAGAACAGAAGCCGGAAGTGGTAGCTTGACATTACTATTGTCACTCCTTTGGTTCACTCTTTTTTTTTTTTTTTTTTGTTTTTTACAAAAAGGCATATGCCATGACTAGTTGACCTTTTAGGGAACATATATTTTAGCGATGACTCGGATACCATGCCGCTCGACGGCGGCCAGGGGGATTATGCGCCCTCGTCAAGCGTTTCCCAGGGCCGCCGTGCGCAAGCACAAGATTATTTTGGAAAGCATCACGCAAGAGAAGAAGAAACTCCGCATTGCCGTATGTGCTGTCTACTCCTAGTGCTCTGTGCGCCCCGTATAGCCGGTTCTAAGTGAATGGTAGATTTCTTTTGAGACCAAACCGCCTCCAGGATACACGTTTATTCCAGCAGGAAACCCGGAGTTCACTAACGGGTGCAAGGAGTTGTGCCGGAAGGATGGATACAAAGTTTACACCGTGTCGGTTCGTGCTCTTTATTTGGAAGAAATTTCACTCCGTTATATATACCTGGCTGCTGACAGATTGCATTTGTTGATTTTAGACAACCCCCCATCAACGAGTGCACGATCTTTCTCAACATGTCCACAGGATTGGTTATCATTTCCCTAGTGTTGTGGTGGCTTCAATATGCATGGAGCGGGGGTTTTTCCTCTCATCCAGTGGGAGAGTGGTAGCGTATCAGAACCAGCGCCCTGACCAGATCCAAGGTAACAAAAGTGCAAGCTCGGAGCAGTCACAGGAAACCATCAACGCAGAGGCGAGGGACGCAATTAAAGATTTGTTCCCTAACATCCCTACCAAAGACCTGAACCAGATTGTAAAAACAGCTTTTAAAAAGGTACGCCAGCCATCACGCTTGCGTTCGTTGCTAACTGTCATGTTTAGGGAAAACGTAGAGTTGGGACAGCAACCGAGCTTCCGTTAGCACGCCGGGCTCAGCTAGCAGTAGTGGCTCATATTCGCCATATCTACACTAGCTATGACCGGTTGCTAAAAATGACCTCCTTTCAGGAAGCCAGAGCGTCGGTCGAAGAACCCACCCTTGCTAAACTGGTCCTGTGGCGAGGCGATGATGAAAACGGTACAACTGTACTTGAAGATGTTTTCCGTGAAGTCATCGTTATATCTGACGATGAAGACGATGAACGAGATGGTGAAGAGCAGGCGGTGGAATTACCACTGCCACCTCCACAACCTCGCCCTCATCATGATATCCCTAGAGAAAGCATGGAGCTAGTTTCCAGGAATACCACAGAGAGGCAGATTCCACTCAATTATGGAACTCCGAGGGATAGCCATTTTGTTACCCGTTCTTTCGCCCCACAGAATTCCAGGCAAAACCCTTCTACTCCCAGCGTGATCACTATTGATACCCCTAGCCAACATTCTGAACGGAGAACCAATGACCACAGAGGGTTCCGCAGGTATGAGGCATGGGACCGAGCAAGAACTCGGTATAGCCATCTTGTAAACGGAGCTGCTGCTACCCCTGCTGTGCCAGAACAACGCTCTCCACGATACTCACAAGCCGAACCACGGCAGGGATTCCCCGGCAGGGGGGAAGACCACCGAGTTCGGCTATCGCCATCTATGGATTGTTCAGTTATAAGAGCTACTGATAGTAGTACCAGGAGAGATGTTGTTACAGATTATGCCCAACTTGCCAACCCATATACACCAAGAAGGATCACGGCCCTGAAAGAGACAGAGCCTGAGGTAAGGATCTTCAAAATGCTTGCGCCGTATATTTATTTTGTAGTGTGCAGAACTAACGGTAGCGGTAGCGGCACCGCCAACTTCCGGACCATTCCCCTTTCCCGTCAGCCACTGAACGGCCTCAAATAGACTATGATTACAGACAAAGCCCTGGTGCGTCTTCTAACATACAGAGAGCGAACCGTATGCAGGCGAGACTCAGCTATCCTCCATCTGGGCTTGCTCACTCTGGGCTGTCGTCGGCGCCTCCCCAGTCCCAAACGGGGTCCCGTCTTGAGTCCCGAGATTACCCCATTATTCCATCGATTGAGAGCCCGATGGCTCCGATCAGCCGGCCGGAGAGGCCGGATAGCATCCCAAGAAACAGCCCAAGGTTGACAATGATGATGCCCGGCTCTCCAGCATCCCGACACATGAGACCCACTGAGAACGGACCTCCTCCCTCGCAATTAGACAAGCATGCAAGGCAGCAGGAAAGACACTGGGATGGCTCCAGGTATTCTCGTGTCGTTGGCACTCCCCAAAGACCGCTGCCCGCCACTGTACGGAATGAAATACCGTCCTACAACAACCATGTATCCCATCTGGATGAGCCATCCTGGAGTCCCTTATCTGGAGGCCAGCTCCACCAACACCCGCAGTCCCAACCGCTACAAAGCTTAGAGAACATGACACGCTCTCCGTTACTGGATAGGCCGAGGGTTGTGCGAGTAGCTCAGCCTGGTCAGGCCAATCCTGAGCAGCGATATGTCCACCATGTGGGAGAGCATCACAACAGGGAGCGAGGCGTAGTATCATCGTCCTCTCACCAATCAGCTATGGCTGTGACTAACCCAGCAGATGCACCAAGAAGGATAGCTTCACGGTATCCGTACCCTGACAACCCAGCAATAGTGATCCGACAGAGACATAGCCTGAATCCCCGTCTGGTCGCCTATCCTACAGATACCGACAACCGTTTGGCGCAGGTTCGCGTATATGATCGACCTGTGGAAACTCGGACTTCTGTGGTATGTAATTACAAGGGACAGTCAAATGAAGAAGCGAGACGACCTGACTCCCCCCTCCGCCTCCTTATTGATTTACCTTTCTTTCTATCCCACCCTCTGGAGATCTTCCCTACGATACTCTTTTCTCTTTGACCCTCCCTGTCTTGTGTCCCTTGTAATATCCGTGCTGACCAAGTTATATCTTGTCAAGTTAAAGCAGACTCAGATGGAGGACGGCCGGCATCATCATCACCACCACCATCATCATCGCCATCATCATCCTGCAGGGATGACACCTGTGGAAAACCGGGAGCCTGCTCTCACGCACGGCGACAGTAGCACCAACCGCTATGGCTATGCCTATGTCGAGAAACAGCCTTATACATATATAGTGGACGGTGATCGGCCACCCGGCCCAGCGCCAGAGCCAACAGCAGCAGCTGGATCCTCCTATCCTAGTGCGGCCTCCGCTTTCCGGTCTTATCGCTCTCCTCCACCGCCGACGTCGATACGCAGCTCCGAGTCGTCGGCCATGACCTCTACGCTCACTCGCACCTGGACCGCGCCCGAGCTGGGCCCTTCAAACGGCCCCATCCGCAGCCAGCAGCCATACACTCACCAGCCATTCCTCTAAGCAGTACTTAGTCGCGGTAGTCCGCACATGCATGACGGGGGTGGGTGGCTTGTATGTTTTTGCTTGTATTTTAGTGAGCGCACGGCGTTTTCATGCGGGAGCGTGTATATATCTATATCCCCCCCCCTTTTTTTTTTACATAAATACGTCATCATCATCATCATCATTATCATCATCATTATCATCATCACTGCTGCCGGACTCTCCCTGTATGAGACGAGCCGTCGCTGCCGGGTCGACCAAGGTTGGGCCGTGGCGTCTGGCTGCATGAACTGCGAGGGAGTAACCAGTGAACTCAACATGCAAAAGCAAAAGAAAAAGAAGCCGATCTTCTCAAATCTCGCGATACGAGCTGTCAAATCTCCCAGCGACAACGCAGCCCCCAGTCCCAGGAACAGGGCCAGGACAGGGGGCCTTCGCTGGCAAGTAGCAAATGGCAGCACCGCCCGCCAGCCTGGATCGATCGCGGCCGGCATGTGAGACAGACCGGGGGGAGTCGCTGACCTCGACCTGCTCAGCTCGCCACTCAGCGACTAGATACTCCGACGAGACACAGCGAGAAGAGAGCCAGCGAGCAGGATGTTGGCAGCGATACGAGGCACGCCAGCCAGCCCAGCAGCGCAACGAGAGGGCAAAAGAGCCATCGCCAGCGACGGGCGAACGGCTGCATCGCCCAGCTCCAGCGCAGCGCCCAGTCGCCAGCTCGCCGTTGACGTCGTTTGGCTCGCCATCGCCATCGCCATCGCCAACGCCAACGCCAACTCCAACGCCATCGGTTCGCTGTCGCCATCGGTACCTTGTCCTCGTTCCTTGCGTCTCGTCTCGAGCTTTGCTTCGAGCGCAATCCTCAACGTTCGTTCCAACGCCCTCTGCAAAAAAGCTTCGCTTCGCTGCCAGGGGACCGCCGTCTCCGCCCTTGCGCCAGGGCTCATCCTGACAAGCGCGAGACTTCCCATGGATCCTCCCCACCGCGCCACCAGACAGGCGAACCAGGGCCGAGGAAAGACCCTGTTGCGGTGGAGAGGGGAGTGGGAGCCTTTCTCGAGGCGACTATCTCATTGATTCAACCAACGCTTCTCCTGGGCCGGCGGCGGCGGCGTCGGTGTTGTCGTCGTCGCCGGTCGTCTTCATGGGATATGCACGCAACGAGCGACGGGGGGTGGAGCTTCTCTTCCCACTGCGCTGGAGCTGCTCCTCTCTGCTCGCCGGTCGGATTGGGATGTTTGCCCCGAGTCCGCTGGACGGGGATGTTGCTCTTTTCTGTCTCTTGTGGCCGCGATGGAGACGTCAAGCCATGAGCCATGAGCCGTGAGCCAGCGTTGAGAGCCATGAGGCAGAGAAAAGGCGACGAACCAGAGACCGAACAAGGACAGATAACAACATACTTACATAGACAAGGCAAGACAAGAGTGAGAAAACGTCAGATACGATCTGCTTCTGGGATGCTGGGACGCTGGGTCTGGGACGGAGCTCTCTCGACGGCCTCCTCCAATCTCGATCCATCCCTGCTCGCTGCGAGGGAGTTGTGTCCATTCATCGATTCAACTATAGTCATCCCAGGCTTGCTACCGAGCAAGACGTACTTGCATGCCCTGGCTCCATCCGGCCCGCCCCTCTGGCTTTTGTCTTTCTTCTTATCGCTGCCCACCCTCCTGTGCCTCGCTCTCTTCTGCCTCTTGTTCCTCTCTCCTATCTGTCTCCTAGGACTGGCGGGGGGCGAGCTCGGGTCCTGCGCGGTATCGTTTCAGAAGAACCACCATCCTCTTCGATCGTGGAGTTGAGCTTCTTAGCCGAACCAGACATCCAAAAACTCCGACTGAAACTGCGTTGGATCCTCTCCGCTTCCGTCCCACTGCCAATAGCCGCAAGAGCCAGAGAAGCTGCAGAGATTGCAAAGACTGCAGGAGGCTGCTGAGATAGAGGTACAGGTTCGATCGTCTGGTTCTAGAGCTTGCTTTTCGTTTCTTGGGACGGGGTCGTGGGTTGGCATAAGAAAGAAATATATCTCCAGATTTTACCTCCCTCCCTCCTGAACTGCCATTATTCTTAAGACGATATCCATATTGGCATATAACATGCTTCTTATGACGCGCCCCTGAACGGCCTGAATATCCATCCTCCGAAGGCTTTCTCTCTCTCTTCTCTGGCCATTTTGCAGTCCATCCTTCTCATATATCTATATATCCATATCTATATCTGCTGTCTACATATTCCTCCAGCCATGGTTAGGCATGGGCCCGACCTCGAGTCGCTGGTGGTCGTATACCAATCCTTCCATCCCGAGTTTATCTTCTTATCGTACATTGTGAGCTTCGTTGGCTGTGCGACATGTCTCGAGCTGCTGCATCGGCGGACAGCTCGTCTCGGGCTCTATAACTGGTAAGCCTCGTCAATTGTCATTTCTCCTGCCGGAGCGAGGAGGACGACCTGAATTTGCACTCCAATTGCTAAAGCCGCTATGATCTCCCTAGGTACCTGCTCATCACTGCTGCCGTGTGCATGGGAGGCATTGGGATATGGTGCATGCACTTCATCGGAAACTGCGCCATCCGGCTGCATAGGGGCGACCTGCAGTACCAGATATCATACTCTTCCTCCTTCACTGTGACATCCTTCTTCCTGCCGATAGTTGTGCTTTTGTTCGCCTTCTACTTCATCGGCGCCAGTGAACGGGCCGGTTACTGGTACATCATCGCCACCGGGACCCTGACAGGACTGGCTGTCTGTGGCATGCACTACGTCGGCCAGCTTGGAATCGCAAACTACTCGTGCACCTACCATGTTGGAAACGTTGTCGGTGCGGCTGTCATTGCCATCTGCGCCAGTATCACTGCCCTGGGAGTGTTCTTCAGACTCAGGGCGTCATGGACCGACAATTGGTGGAAACGGCTCTTCTGCGCGCTGATTCTGGCCAGTGCCGTGTCTGGCATGCATTGGACTGCCGCCGTTGGAACCATCTATCGAGTGTCGAATGCTGACGGTACAAGCGTACAGCTCTTCTCCTCCTCACAGGCCGTCATCATCTGCTGCACACTGGTATGCATTTGAAACTTGTTCTTCTGTATCTGTATATCATTTACTAACTACGTGTGTATAGTCACTAAGCTCGTGCTTTTTCCTGATCTGTCTGGCCGTGGTTGCTGGTCGCCAGCGCAAGAGAATGGCAAAGAGAGTCCAGCAGCTCTCCCTTGCCTGTGCCTACTTCGATTCCTCTGGAAGTGTCATGGTAGCCCCAGACGGCAGCATCCCTACTCACAAAATAACGAATCACTATGTTGAACGAGTATGTCTTCACTTTTTTTCTTTCTTTCAGCTTAACCTGCATGCAATTCTGCCGTCCATTACTGACCAGGTTACCTTCTCTGCCAGAGCTTCGCGGATGACGAATTTAACAGAGTACATCCGGCATTCCTCTGGGCATTCAGAGCAAGCCGAAACTGGGTGCATCTAAAACAGTTCATACGAGGCATGAACTACAATATCAAGTCTGATGAATCAATGAAGCAATACTTCCCGGGTTCCACCACTACCCCGGACACCGGCGACACCAACATCAACTTCGAACTCATCTTCAAGCAGCTGTTCTGTATTGCCGCCCAGGGCCTCTCAGACCAGCTGCATCTCCCGCTGGAGAAGCTGGGAGTGCTCTATGATGACGTTGTGTTAACCGGAACCCAGTCAACAAAGCCCAGCAAATACCGCGCTGGTGACCCTGAGGCTGCGCCCACGCCAACGACCATCGTAGGCAAGGGCCAGTGTATATTCATAGTGCGCCAGCTCAGCAAGCAGGAGACCATTGACCTCTCTATGGGCGGGTACCGTTTCGCTGCTCCCAATCACATTTCCGGTGCTCTGGCCAGACTGATGCAGGTAGAGCCGAGGGATATGCTGGACAACCTGACGCGGATGAGAGACTACTCCGCGCCCGAGAAGATGCTCGATCCGGGCGTCTATCTGGTGGGATTCTCGCTCTACCCTTCTGTCTGGACTGGTTTTGACGTGCTTGTATACGACGACGCACCGAACCTGCTCCCCAATGTGCGGTTACCCATCGAGTCGGTGACACAGCAACACCTAGACATATTATCGCGGATGGATGGATGGCCGCTGTCCCTCTGCCTGAAGTGGCTCAAGGCAAACGGCGGCTTCGAAGACCCCGAGGCCCAGACGTTCTGCCAAGCCGTATACGGCGCGGCATCGAATCTCTCTGCCTCGGTCGACAGCCCGACGTTTGGCCAGGCCAAGTTCTCGTCTCGACAGATCAACATCCCCTGCCGGTCACCAGGCCACGCAGAGGCAACAGGCCAGTGTACAGCATTCTCCTTCCACATCATAAACGGGCTACTGACGCGGACGACACCGCCACATCTACGTCTTACTCCTCTGCGGCTGTTCAACGTGCAGCAGCAGGTATACCCAGGCATTCCGGACCACGCAGTGTTCCAGGATAACCTACGGGACGAATTCGGACATTGTCTGTATGATGACGACCTCAAGGGCAGAAGATCGCCCATCCCCCCTTCGACGGCCCAGTCCATGTCTCTACGGGCCAACTCCCTGATCCATCCCGGGGACGACCAGAAGAAGAGCAACAGGCAGCCAGATACCTGGCGGCCCACCAACGGCGGCATCATGATCCGTAACCAGATCACTGTGGACGTGTCGCAGAAGGAGGAGCCAAAGCCGTCCAGCGCGGGAGCCTTTGAAATGCAGAGTGTTGGGGCGACCGTTGAAGCAGGCTACGTCAAGGACGACAATGAAACCTTTGTCGACGAGCTGTGTGCCATCTGCCGAAAAGCAGCTGCCGAGCAGGACAGGAACAGCTAGCTGCGGAGACCGCTTCTTGACTTGTTGATCTTTCTTCCCCTTTTCCTACTGTACATTTTTAATTTAGATGGCACAGTTGATGCCATAGAGACGTATACATACACCTATGTACATAGATATATATATATATATATATATATATTAATATAATGAACACGAGACTACAGAGCTGAGCCTTCTCTCGGCTGCATCATCATGCATCTGCATATCACCTCTCCGTTCTCCATTTGTCATTACAGTAGATTAACGGGTTCCGTATCTTGAGACAGGCCTTCCTTGTCGCTACAAGCTTCTCTGTAAATAGGGCTTAAAAAGAAACGAAGAAGAAAAAGAAAAGACAAGGGAAAAAGAAAGCAGCGAGGTATAACTAAGTAAAGTTCTCCGTATGCTCGTTAATTTAAAAAATAAAGGAAGTAGACGAAGAAGAAAATATCGCATCGTCATCCCAGCGCATCCTCGGTATGATGATGGCCCTACGCAGATCCGTGTTTTGGAAAAGCCTGCTGAGTTCTCCGTACTGTGACGAGGTTCCTGGGTAGTCTGTAAATCGACGCACGGCGTGAAGACATTCCTCCTACTGCTGCAGCCAGGCCCTGCCCCGCGGCCAGATGTTTCAGCCCTGGGGACGGCTTCAAACAGCCATCTCGACGCCGTCGGCCTCACCCTTGGTGACCGCCTTGCCGGTCTTCTTGATGACGGCCAGGACATCCTCGTAGGAAATAGAGGGCTCGGTAATGACCTGGGCGGTTTGCGCATCGAGGCTGACCTCGAACGACTTGACGCCTACATTCAGAGTCAGTCAGCATGGCCACCTCTCTCAATGCTCAGGAGGGGAGAAGACACCCAAAAAAAAAAAAAAAAAAAAAAAAAAAAAAAAAAAAAAAAGAGCACAACAAGGAACCAAGGCATCCCGTACCATCCAGCTTCTTGAGCACACGCTCGACGGCACCAGAGCAGCCGCCGCAGCTCATCTTGATGTTGAAATTATATGTGTGGTCTGCCATGGTGGCTGGCTGGTCGTAATCTCGGCTACGTCTCGAGCGCAAAAGGAGCTCCAACCCTGGCGCGAGATCGGTCTCAGAGTCTGTCTCTTGTCCAACAAGCGCAGGAAGAGGCTAGCGGGCAGGCTTCTCTTGTCTTCTCTCGTCTTCTCTCTCGTCTTGCCTGGTCCTGTCGAAGGGGGGAGGTTTTGTATCGCGAGCAGGGCGGCGGCGGAGGGGCGCAAAAAAGAAACGAGCCAAGTGACTCCGGTCACTGCAGCGCTGACTATGCGGCCGCGTCCTGGCGACGGTGATACCACTGCTGGGGACTAGCTGCGACGGCTGGCGACCTGCTGACCTCTGCTGCTCGATCTCGGTAGCCAACTATCCTGCGTCTTGTATCTTCTTCAATTCTCTTGTCGTTCTCGCTCACCAACAAAAAAAGCAACCAGAAAGCCTCGCGATGACGTCCTGGCTTAGTCAGCAGGGCTTATCTCGCTCGCCCACCTGAAACACCGCGAGAGGCGAAAAAGGCGACCAGGAGGACGGACGCTTGCCCGTCTTGCGCTCGCCGGTTCTCTGCTCTCTGCTCTCTGCTCTCTGCTGCTGCTGGGCTGCAGGTTCATGCTGCATGACAACCGGCAGACCAGGCAACTCTCCCCCCCCCTCCCAGGACAGACACGATGGCCTGTCCCGACGACGTCGACGCGCACAGCACCGCTCCAGCGCCCGTCGCTATACCCGGAGACCGCCCCCAGGACATCGAGATGGCTGCAGACGACTCAGCCGCCAGACATGCCCTTCCTCCCCGTCTCGCAGCGCGGTTCAACCGGGTCTCCGCCACCTACAGACGTGCCTCCGTGCCCTCCATCTCCCGCCGCAACTCGGCCTCGTCGATACACTCGAATCTGACGGTCCACGGAGCTCCCCATGGCGACCCCATGGCCCCCCATATCCGTCGAAACCTGATACTGGAATCCCGCAAGGCTCGTCTGGCCGACAGGGCCGCTCACGTTGAGAAAGTCAGGCTGCGTGCGGCCCTGGCGAAGAACGGCACCAAAACCGCTGCGATCAAGGAAGAGAGAGCCCGGGCTGCGCAGAAGACCCGGGAGAGACTGCTGGCTGATATCACGGCAAAGTGCGAGGAAGAGGTTCGCCGCGCAAAGAAGAAGGCAGAGGACACCGAAGAGAGAAAGGCAGCCCAGCGTGCCAGACTCCGTCTCGAGATGGTCGAGAAGTTCGCTGAGGCTGAAAGACGCAGACAGCTCTACCAGGAGACCCCCCGTCGACGCCGTACTTCTAGCATCCCGACTGTCCCGGCTGCGCCGGCTGCGGAAGGGATAAGGGTCACCAGCGCTGGTGGCGGCCATACCAAGCCAGCAGCCATACGTCTCACCCCGTCTGCGGCCGCCCACGTTATCCAAAGGGTATGGAGAAACCATCGCTCACGAGTCCTGGTTGGAAAGTACCTGGGCCTGAATCTCACTCTCGAAAGGATCGGGTTACTAGGCTTCGAGAGGACCGGAGCTCTGGTGGCCAGTGAGACCACTCTGGATGTGACCGCAGCCATGCTTCGGCTCTGCGGCCTGCAGGATACCCAGGGAGGTGCTCTCGGCGAAAGAGGCGCCGTCCGCATCTTTCTCAGCAGTTATGTCATTGCAGCCTTTCCAGAGCACGTCCTGAGCAGCGATGGGGAGCAGGAACAGGACCTGATCGCCAAAGCCAGGGAGCTGCTTGTTATCTTTCAAAACCTGCTTGATAAGATCGCTGTACGTGGCCTGGCCAACATCTCGTTGTCTCCCAACATGCTCTCCTTGTCAGAGGCCTACAATATGTTTGTCTCTGCCTTCCACGCTTGGAAATCTCGTGATTCCACCGTGCTCATCGAGATCATGGTTGCTCAGTTTACAGAGCTTGAGCTTATCTGGCAGACGGTCAAGAATGATCGGGCGGGGGGTGTTGCAGATGACTACCAGCAAGGCATCCGGTACAACCAGACCTTGCTCCTTGCGAGGTTGAAACGCCTTGTTGGATCCGAGAAGGCTATGAAACTGATCAAGAAGTCCCTGAAGAAAGCCAAAAGCACTAAACAGGCCAATGTAGCCACCGAGAATACCATCCCCAGGGCGGTCGACAAACCGTCGGCTTCGGCCGAGGCACTGACGGAGTCATCGAAGCCACCGTTTGAAGAAATGCTTCACTACGCAACCGCTAACTTACCAGAATCCCGCCTCGAGGAAGAATCAATCTCTCCCCAGGACCGGCTAACCAGGGTTCTGACTGCTCTCCCTAACAACCGAACGCTAGTCCACGAACTCCTGATCAACAGAGACTACCGCATCGAACAGGACCACTATACCCGAGTCCGTCGACAGATCATGAATCATGTTTGTGATATAATGAGAAGAGAAGTTGCCGCTGGCTACGGCACAAAGTGGACTGTTGCTTTAGCCACAGTCATCCAAGATAGACTACTACGTTTCCTCAAGCAGGGAAATTCCTTGCATAATCTGATTACCGAAGTACTTGATCCTGCCCATATTGAAAAACAGTGCAATTCAGGCACCTTTTCATATGACACCTTCTTTGATTTTATGGGGAATATCCTTTCAAAACTGTGTGCTCCATTTCGAGATGCCGTTGTTGAAGAGTTTGCAAAGGACAAGTCGGGAGACGAAATCGACCGTCTTTCACGGCTGATGGGGATAATCGATCTACTCTCGCTGGATCACACCAACTTCATGCTCCAGGTGGTGTCGCCTCAGTTAATCGAAGAAGCACCCCAATATGAACAACGGATGTTTGAAAGGGATCTACAGAATGGGTCCATTACACTTGACAGTACTAGGGAGTTCTGGAAGTCAAATCTTACCATGTTTGGTGCTACCGACTCACAGCCAATCATGGGCAAGATCTATGCTCAGGGAATGGTTGATCTTGTGCTGAGCAACACAATCACTTCCCAAAGACGTATTCCCGAGACTCTCCATGCTGACTATGCTAGGCTTGGACAGCTCCGATCTCAAGGCTTCAAGATTGCCGCTACTGCTTCAATATTGCTTACTGCAAAAAATCTCCTGAAACGCGATGTGCGATCTCAATGGAAGAGCGAGGCAGATCGAATTTTATCCCTAGACTGGCACGATATCAAGGCTGAGCGTATTCAATCAATCATCGATTCCACTCATCCGATGCCCACAGCGGCCAGGTCCCAGCTCTTGAGCACAATAAAGCGTGTGGTTGGCCCAGCTCTGGTCGCAGCAAATGCAGCGTCTGCGCTTGCGCCTCCTAGTTTATCCGTCACCACAACATTCCAGTCTTTCACTGTCAGGCCGTGCCCCAGCCCATCAGACGCTGGCTCTGATTCCTCGGGCAACCCCACATCCTTTACAGATCCGGTGGCTCGACTCATGCTCACTAGACTTCGATCTCATATTCTAGCTCGTTTGAGCGCCACAAACACCAGAGAACGAGTGAAGATGACCACCACTGCAAGCCAAGGACTTGCCAGTGCCGGAATGCCTGAGTTTGTTAGTGAAGTGGGCAAAATCGTGGAAACTCTTGACAAAGTCCGTGAGGTTGACTGGTTGTGTCATGGACTTGTCCACGAGAAGATCTGGCATGAGATCTCCGCCAGCGCCTGACGGGATTACTTTATCTCTCTTTCACTTCTTCTACTTGGATATTTCCTATATTCCTTTCCCCTTTTTTCCTTATGTCCTCTAAACCCATTTCTTTTGGCCTAGACACAAGGAGTTGTATTTTTAGTGTCGTTTGGTTCAAGGTCATATATATCATCCCGAATGGCTGCGAAGCTATAACTATACTAACCTTCTGCTAATTACTACACCTGTGTGGCTTTTCCTATCAAGTCTCCCTATTGGGTCCAGAGATTGTTTTCATTTCTCTCCTTTTCTCTCTCTTAACTATATAGCAAATTGCTGAACATGGTCGATATCAACCTATATGATTGTACAGTCGTGATTATGTAATAACTTGCTAAGAAGGTTGATGTCACATGTTGCTTAACTACTTTTAAGCGTGAGGTCGTTCCTTGGTCAAATTAGTTAACAGCTTTCAAGGGGCATTCAAGAAGAGTAGCAAGATAAACCCCAACGGAACAACACAGCACCAGCGCTTGATCGATATCTGCTTGCTGCGCAAAAGCTAGTGAGTTGAGTGTCCTTGGGCACAAGGAGTCTTTATGGAATACTCTACCTAAACCGTCATGGGTGCGACCCGGATGTGGAATGGGGAGAATGGTCGCAAAACACCGTGATATCCTCTTTGCATGTGTGGGTGGCTTCGTCGCATGGGGAGTCATAACAAGCTGGTATCCATTGATACGCTTTATTGGATACTCGTTCCTGTTAGGGGCAGCCGCTACTTTGACCTCTCTCGTTGTGATTCTCATCATTAGTGTTAAGCGTCCTTGTTACGGCTCCGGCTCTTCGAGACTATGTGGCCAACCCGTGGCCTTCCTATCTCCCGATAACTGGAAGCAAGATTTGGAAGACTACAAAGACAACACCAGCTACCAACCTACGCCCCTTTATCCGCAGTCGTTTATCGTTTCCGCGGCGCTGGATGAGTTGTTGAATTTAATCAGGAGGGATTTCATTGAGACGTGGTACCAGCACATCAGCAGCAACCCCGGTTTTGCTGACGAGATTGACTCTATAGTGAGGGAAACAGTTGGGCGCATAAGAGACTGGCTGTCGAAAGAGGATTTCGTGGAAATATTTGTCGCGAGGATCGTTCCTATCTTCACCAGCCATTTGAAAGACGTCGACCTCGCAGAACGAGCTGTGAGAGGCAGAAATCTGAACCATGGAGTGACGGAATCTGAGGAGCTGGAGATAGCAATTGCTGCTAGATATCGAGAAGGGAATCTTCATCCGGCTGCTGCGAGATCTTCGCCAGACGTGGCGCATGTGCAACAGGAACACTTGCGAAAGATCGTAGTGGCTCTTTTGCCCACGATTCTACCTGAAAGCCAAGCAAACAGTAGGGCGGTATTAGTTCTCATCCGAGAAATTATAGCATGCGGCATTTTATTTCCTTTAATTGGCGTCCTTGCGGATCCGGATACATGGAACCAGCTGATGGAAGCCTATGGCCGAACAGCCCTCCAGGACCGCAAAACCGTCAGGAGACTACGTGAAGCACTAGATCAACATGCCTTACCTCCAGCAAAGTCCAAACAAGGACACATGTTCCCAAAACTAGGCCCAAATGACTCCGAAAGGGAATTTGAACGTTTCGTGAGGGGCATCCGTCGCTGTAATAACTTATCTGACGCGAGGAGATTTAGGAACAATGTTGCCAGCCAACTCAAGCGTGAAACAATGTTTGATGGACACGATCCAATCTATATCCGGCGTCTAGAAACAGCAAAGAGGGCTTTGGACCAGAAAGTTGCAAAGCTATCAACTCCAAATGGTTCTGGAAATGCCCAGCCATCCATGTCAGATCAGGCATACCAAAACGCTTCGAGGCCGCAGAACATCTCCTTGGTCGATGTTCTGCATAATGCGGCGGGCCTGTCGTATTTCATGGAATATATGGACCGTCTGGGCCTCATGTCCTTGGTTCAATTTTGGCTAGTGGTAGATGGATTCAGAAACCCGTTAGAGAACGATGTGGGAGACGATTTGACTTCTGCACCTTCGTCTTGGACCACTGCAGACAGGAATGACATGATTCTGATAAGTGAGAACCACTTGTCAAAACCGGAGCTGAAAGTTGATGAAGAATCTCAGAAGATTGTTAAAAGCTTCATTTTAGCTGGTAAGCGGGCGACGCCAGAGCAATACTGGAAGGCAAGGAAGGCGGTTCTAGCAGCTCAGTCTACAGTCCTTGAGAGTATGAAGTCCAAGTATTATCCTGGGTTCAAGAAATCAGACCTCTATTACAAGTACCTGGCTTCAGATGAGGCAGCTGCTACGACCAGTATTGTATCCCCTTATAAACAACCAAATAAGCCAGCCCTGGCCCGGTCTCACACCTCAGGGAATTACCCGCCATCCGGGGTATCTTCACCCATGCTTCGAACCGACTCTCAGTCTAGCACAAAACAAGAATTGCGCCGGAAACATTCACTATTCAGCTCTGAGACACTTGATACTGGGCGACCTGCAGACCCTGACCACTTACCACTTTTTGGTGACGATGTTGAGCCAGAAAACCTAGAGTCATCCACCTACAGCCTTGGTAAAGATTCTCAAAGCGGAGAGGCAGAGGTGCAAGAAAAAAAGATCCTGGAAAATATGGAGGCTGCTCTCAATGATATCATCTCGGACACCCCAAATGACTTCAAAGCCGATGGCCCAAGGAGTAGCTTACCATCACCGTCGCCCAGAGCCTCGATTGATATGGGCCGTATGGACGGGCAGGCAGCCGAGAAGGGGAAACCCAGCATATCGTCGTTGGGCCTGGTTAATACATCTTCACGTATTGGAGTTTTTACCGACGATGATTTATTTCCTGATCAAGAAAAATTCATTGAAGATGAATATGCAGATCCAGACGTGCCTGAACCCGATATACCCATAGAAGAAGAAATCCATGAGGCAGCACCGGGAGACTTGGGCCTTACAGAAGCAATATCCGCTTTGACAGCCGATATAGAGAAGCTTGTTTCGCAGGAGTCCGTGATTGACTCCCTCACCAGAAAAGCTGAATTGACAAACAATGTGGCTGAACTGCGTATTTTAGGGAAATCCAAATCTAGCTTAAGAAGGGAGATTAGGCGTAAAGAAATGCAGAGGCAGCAGTACATCGTGCAAGAAAGTGATAACAGTTTATACGGACGGTCGACCGTTCAGATTCCGTCAATCCTTCTCAACAAAGAGCCAGATGGCCGCGAGTATGCTTTATGTGAGTTGTATCTTGCTTGTTAGTATTGTAATACCTCGCCCCTTCTGACTTGTAGCTACTTTTCTATTTTAGATGTGATTGAAGTGAAGCGGCAGGCGGGTGAACAGATGCCGGTGGCATCATGGGCAGTTCCTCGAAGATACAGCGAGTTTCACGAGTTACACCAACGGCTTCGAGCAAGATATCCTTCCGTGAGGAACCTTGAGTTTCCACGACGGCGTATGGTAATGAAGCTCCACAAAGATGTCCTCAACAAGCGTCGAGTTGCATTGGAAGCATACCTGAAGCAGATCCTGCTTCTACCTGATGTATGCGGCAGCCGTGATCTCCGTGCATTCTTGTCTCAGCGAGCGATTGCACCTACTCGAGAAGAGTCTGGAGATGGGGAAACTAGGGATATTGTCACTCGGCTTTATAATTCGGTGGCGGACGGTATGGATGATTTCCTTGGAAACATCGCTGTGCTTGACCAGCTTTCTACAGCTGGGCAGAACCTCATTTCTGCTGCAACGAACCAGCTG
The DNA here is from genome assembly GCF_000151125.1 of Trichophyton benhamiae CBS 112371. Classification (NCBI taxonomy): domain Eukaryota; kingdom Fungi; phylum Ascomycota; class Eurotiomycetes; order Onygenales; family Arthrodermataceae; genus Trichophyton; species Trichophyton benhamiae. Next base: position 16,419 of record NW_003315085.1, on the reverse strand, counting down.
AGTGCCTCTCAAGCTGCAGGACTGGGCCTTGATGAGGCTACTACTTCGGCAGAAGCAGAGGCAGAGCTAAACGCGTTTGAAGACCGAGAACTAGAACCCTTTATCAAACCAATCTGCGATATCTTCCTGGAGATATTTGAGCTGACAAGAGGTAACAACTGGCTTCGTGGAAGAGCAGCTGTTGTTGTGCTGCACCAGCTGCTCGGGGGAACGATCGAGCGTAAAGTACGAGAGAATGTTAAGTCACTGCTACAAGATTCGTCTTTACTACACTATATTGGGCTTATAAGGGATACCATGTGGCCGGACGGGAAGCTTTGTGGGGTCAAGGTTCGGACAAGCTCGGAGAAGATGAAGAGCCGGACAGAAGCGGGTGTGATGTTAGCTACTTTGATACCAGAAATGGCAGCGGGTGTCGTTGGACGGGCAAATGCACAGGCTGCTGCCCGACGGATATTTTCGACGCTGAACAATCCACGGCTGAACCTACATCTTGTTTATACCATCCTTGATGAGATTCTTCTCATTGTAAATGGGAGATGAAATGTGTGTTATAAATATACGTGTATATCAACAGACCGTTTAAGAGGGAGACTGAAAGTGGGAAGAGAAGTTTCATAGAAAGAAGAGAGTTTCAAATTAACTCAATACGATGACTTGACGCCCCTTGTGACAGAGAGTATCTAATGCCAGTTTGCTAGCCATACATAATGAAGACGACCCATGAATCACGATGAATCACGAATAACGGTGACAGCTGAATTAATTGGGGGGGGGGGGGAGGAGCAGAGATCCTACTCGGCGGCGGTACCCTTCTTTTTGCTCTTCTTGGGTGGTGGTGCGCCTTCCTTCTTTTGATGTACAATGAGTCTTGTCCATGACTCCTCTTTGTCCCACTCGAATCCAGCTAGGATGGGGTTATCTAGTTCGTCATCGGCCTAGAAAGAGGGTTTAACAACAGATCTCTCATACGGGCGGCTAGAATCTTACCTTCTTTCTGAATTGCTTGTAGATAGCATCGAGGGCATCCTTGATAGTTACGCCCTTGAGATTTCGGGCAGTGACCTCAAGGCCAAGTGGGAAGTGTAGGTCAATCTTCTTGACGGGGGGTGTGGTGAGGAACTTCTTGAGGGCATCCTTGTCCTCCAGGGATGCAGGTGAGGTGTTTAGCTTCCTGTATGCCTTGGTCAGCACCACGCGGGCCACCCGTACATAGTATAGCTATCAACTTTTGTGCACACAAAGAAAGATGACCTTCTTACCAGTTGAGCTTCTGTGTTTCTATGGCTATTTGGAGCTCGATCCCTTTTTCTTCTGCACGGTTGAAGCAGAGAAACATAAGCAATGCTATCCCTGGATCCAAGGGGGGATTTGTAGTGGAAGATGGGTAACATACCTAGGTCCTTGATGTTCATGACATCAGGGTTTGCACCCTTCTTCGTCGTCTCTTTCTTCTTGCTCTCTGCTGACGGGGGAAGGCCGGCAACGGCGGAGTCGACCTTGGTGAGGGTAGCCATGATGGATAGACGGATGGAGATAGGGCGAGGTAGAGATCGTGCTGGAGTTGAATGCCTGGCCCGGCTATATGTTAGTAGTGGAACGAAGCCACGAACCCAACGCTCAGGGCAGAGAAGAGAGACGGCTGGACGATACCAATGGAGGCCTTGTGCGGTGCTGTAATTGAAGCGAGCCTGAGAGGACGCGATGCTGTGAGGTTGGGAGTGTTGTCGTTGTCGTTGGCGTTGTTGTAGCTGCTGTGCTGGCAGAGCAGGAAGAAGAAGAAGAAGAGAAGGAGAAGAGGCAGAAAGGGGAGAAAGCGGGGTAGTTTATATACAAAGCAGCTACGCAACCGGCCGTCCGAAAGGGGAAAGGGAGCAGGCCGGTACCTCAGCAGGACCTCGCGCTGCCGCCAGCCGCCGCCGCTGCCGCAAAGTACCGCGCAAGTACCGCGCAGGTCACGCTCTCGCCTGGGGGGGACGCCGGCCGCAAAGTCACCTGAGCTGGCGTCACACCATCCGGAGCTTAAGCATGCCTAGGTCGCTACTGGGGGCAGGCCTACCTGGGTGCTTATAGTTGTCCTGATAGTGTTGCGCTGCCTTGCTCCGGGGGAACGCGGCCTTGTCTCTCCTGCAGCCGGTCTCACCCAGCACCTGCACCCGGCCCCGTTTGATACGACGCTCAAGTTAGGCTGCGCATCGTGCTCGCAGCCATCGCCCGTCGTGATGGCTAGTTACAGCTTGCTCCCTGTCTTTGGGGGGGGAGCTTCTCGCGCATGGCCTGATCTGTGGCATGATGCTGCCTCTCGCCCTCGCTCGCCCTGCCGCTGCATAATTAGCTGTCGTCTGTTATGATGCCATGATGGAGCAGGGATGCGCAGATTACATAAGTAGCGGCATGCACCCCGCATCCCGCTTGCCCCGAAGCGGAAATTCGGCGGACGACCCGGTGGAGCGCTCCACCTTTTGTCCGCATTGAGCTTCACGTGATTTTATGATGACTAAATGATTATTAACAAATCACATGACACATTTAGTCAGCTTTGCGTAATCCTCGAGCTTCTTTTTTTTCTCCCTTGGACGTTGAAGTTGGAATGACATACCAAACAGTCTAAATCTCAGCTGCAGCTCAGTTGGTTGAACGCGCTGCACCGAGGGAAGGAGGATTCCGGCTCTGCCTACTGTTAGTGCTTTGCATTGGGCTTCGTTTACCGGCGCGTTCTTTGTTCACTTTCCTTCTGATACCTAGAGTGTTTTGATTTTTGATTTCCTCTTACGATACGCTACAATGACGGGCCTGTTTGGCAACATCTCCTCCAATACTGCCGCAGCGACCTCCACAACAACGGGCGATATCTCAAAAGACGTAGCCCTGGTTGCGCCGCCAGAGGATAGCATTTCAGACCTAGCCTTCTCCAGTCAGAGCGACCACCTAGCCGTTGCATCATGGGACAAGAAAGTGCGCATCTACGAGATCAATGAGCAGGGGATGAGCGAAGGAAAGGCCATGTTCGAACACCAGGCACCCGTTCTTAATTGCTGCTGGTCTCCGGTACGTTCTTGAGGGTAACCCGCCGTTCAAGGCATATATATCCAGCTGTACATGCTAACCGTTCTTTTAGGATGGCTCAAAAGTGGTTGGTGTCGGAGTAGACAAAGCTGCCCGTATGCTTGACCTTCAGGGTAACCCTACCACTCCTGTCCAGGTCGCTGCTCATGACGCGCCCATCCGAAGCTGCTGCATGATTCAAAACCCGGGAAACTCGGCTCAGCCGCTCCTCGTCACTGGCTCGTGGGATAAAACCGTTAAATACTGGGACCTAAGGCAGTCTACCCCAATTGGGACTCTACAGTGCCAGGAGAGAGTCTACTCCATGGACGTTAGCAAAACTCTACTCGTTGTTGCCACAGCCGACAGGTATATCAACATCATCGACCTCAATCAACCAACGAATATCTACAAAGTCATGCAGTCTCCACTCAAGTGGCAGACACGGGTTGTGAGCTGCTTTACCGACGGAACAGGGTTCGCTATAGGAAGTATCGAAGGCCGATGCGCCATTCAATATGTTGAGGAAAAAGACTCGAGCTCGAATTTCAGCTTCAAATGCCACCGTGAAACCCCCCAGGGCCAATCAAACGTGAGCAACGTTTATTCTGTCAACTCTATTGCTTTCCATCCTCAACACGGCACATTCAGCACTGCTGGGAGCGACGGAACCTTCCACTTCTGGGATAAAGACGCAAAACATCGTCTCAAGGGTTATCCATCCGTCGGAGGCACAATATCCACTTCAACATTCAACAGAAACGGTAATATTTTTGCGTATGCCGTTAGCTATGACTGGAGCAAAGGTTATACTGGCAACACCCCCCAGACACTGAACAAAGTCATGATGCACCCAGTCACGCCGGAGGAAGTAAAACCAAGAGCAACATCGGCAAATGCACGAAGGAATAGATAATCCCATTTTGTTTGCTTTCATACTTCTTCCTCAAACATCCCCCTTTGACCGTGATCTCACCTACATACTCCGTAGTTTTCCCCTCTGTTCTAATGAAAATGACGAACATCATGTACTCTTGTAAAGCGCAAAAACTTCAAACTGACATCCCTATGATAATTACAACTACTTCTACCTTACTGATCTCGGAAACAAGACTTGGGGTGCATTTACACATGTCCTTTAAAAGAAACGTCTAATAATAGACTGGTCTGACTTGCTATAAATTAGAAACTAAAAAAAAAAAAAAAAAAAATTCTAATCCATCTGCTGCTCAGGACGTTGGTAATGTCACCTGAGAAACACCCTCAGCAACCTCCTCCACGGCCTTGTCGCCAATTGAAGCTGCTACAGCACCCGCTCCATCCTTGGCTGACGCCTCTACAGGGCCTTCACTGCTGGTAGCTTCGTTAGTTTTGGATTTCTGCTGCTTCTTCTTGGTCTTTGCCGCCTTCTTTGCCGCCTGCTTTGCTTTCTCTTCCTCCTTTTTCTGTCGCTCAGCTTGAGACCCGCCAAACATTTCCCTCCACTCGTCGGCCTTTTTGACATCGATGTTGCTGAAAAGGTACTTCGCCTTACCGACGCGGTGGCCAGGCTTGATAGCTGTAGGCTTCCACCCATCTTTGATGTCATCGAGGCTTGGTATTAGACCAGCCGGGGCGTTCAACTGGTCAAGGATAGAAGCGGAAGTCGCAGGGAGATATGGACAGAATACGCTCGAACAAAGATGAATCAAATTCACCACAATGCCAACTACCGCTGCGGCACGTTCCGGTTCATTCGCAATAAGCGAATTATCAAGCTTATTAGCCTGGATTAGGCCATTTCCTGCCTCGGCGATCTTCATGGCTGTAACAATGCCAGCACGCAAGTGAACCCCTTCCATTTCATTGATGTATTGGCGTAGAAGGCTGGTTACTTCCTCAAGAGCTGGGTAGAAAGGCTCAGAGACAGTGAATTCCGGGATAACCGAGCTGTATGCCTTTGGACTAGCAACCAGCTTAACAACTCGGTTAACCAGGTTACCAAGTTTCGCAAGTAACTCTCCGTTATTACTGTCGATAAAAGACTTCCATTCAAATTGTGTATCTCCGGTTTCTGGGCGATTCTTAAGTAGGTAGTATCTCCACACATCTGATGAGACTCCTGTTTCCTTTGCATTATTGCCGAAAACTCCAATCCCACGAGATTTGCTGAATTTTCCGCCTTCATAGTTGAGATATTCAGTTGTACTTAGATGGTGTAGCATCGTCCACTTGTCCTTAGTACCCAGCTGACATCCTGGGAATATAACAGCATGGAATGGCACGTTATCCTTCCCGAGAAACTGGTACAACTGGACATCTTCTGGGTTCCTCCACCATTTCTCCCATTCAGAGGTATAGTTGGCAGTGATAGAAGGGTATCCAATACAAGCCTCAAACCAAACGTATAGAACCTTCCTCTCAAATCCATCTAGTGGCACGGGCACGCCCCATTTCAAATCTCGTGTGATCCCGCGAGGTTGAAGGCCTTCCTTTAGCCACGACCCAGTGATAACACGGCTATTCTTTGGCCAGTCTCCCTTTTCAAACGCAGTGGCTACCCAATTCTCAATTTCAGGCTGGAGCTTGTCTAGAAGGAGAAAGATATGCTTCGTCTTTCGACGAATCGGGGTAGCGCCATCGACCTTGCAGCGTGGGTTTATCAGATCAAAGGGATCAAGCAGGTGCTGGCACTTGTCGCATTGGTCGCCTCGAGCGTCATCATAGTGGCAGCGAGGGCATTCACCCTCTACAAAACGGTCGGCAAGGAATGAGTCATGCTTTTCACAAAAGGGTTGTTCCGTGGTTTTCTCTTCTAGATATCCATGTTCATAGAGTCTTTTGAAGATACTTTGGGATATCTCAGTGTGGGCTTTTGTTGGCGTGCGACCAAATATGTCGAATCCTATATTGAACCACGAATAGACTTCCTGGTGTATTTTGTTATACTTAGAGCAGAGCTCCTCGGGGGTGACGCCTTCTTCCAAAGCCTTGGTTTCGGTCGCGGTGCCGTACTCGTCCGTTCCACAGACGTAAAGCGTTGGTCTGCCGCATGCTTTATTATACCTATGTAAAGACTCCTCGTGTTAGTAGCAGTCGGTGAAATTCCTCCCAAAATGCTCACGCGGATTACTGACCTCGAAAACACATCGGCACTCAAAACGGAGCCAACAATGTTACCAAGATGCGGGACGTTGTTCACATAGGGCAAGGCACTTGTGATGAGGATGTTCCTTTTCCCCTGCTGGGGTAGGATCTTCGCTGTTGGCTCCATAGTCGAGTTCAAGTTGCCGTGAGAGAAGTGGGATAGATGAAATTTAGTGGGGGGTGGGTGGTGTTTTTTTAACTCGTTATCGATGAGGCTCAAGCGTAGAAGTCGAAGAATTGGCGCTTGTGACTAACAATTAGTTAACTTAACTAGTTAACTAACTAGTTAACCCACAAACGCCTCCAAGACAGCTCTTTTTTCCGTGACAACGAGCTGTGCATGGCAGGTCTGACACATGGAAATGGATAATGGCCATTTTCTCGATGATATCCTTGGCCTCGAAGACGAGTTTTACGCAGAAGGCTACCGGCTAGGGACGCTTGACGGGACAAAGGCGGGCTTCAACGAAGGCAGCGTCTTCGCCGTCGAAAAGGGCTTTGAAAAGTTCCAAGCCATAGGGAAGCTCTACGGGAAAGGGATAATATGGGCGAAGCGGTTACCAAACCAGCCGGAAATTGTGAAAAGCAGCACCGTCCAGCCGCCTCATACGAGCAGCGATGAGACCCGGGACAGTGTGTTGTTGAGTGGTGATGCTAAGTTGGGTGAGCTGGAGGCACGCCCTATACCAGCGCAGGATCTGCCGGCCCTTCCCAGCAACCCACGACTAGAGAAACACATCGCGACTTTCCTTTCGCTGGTGAACCCCCTCACATTATCTATGGAGAACAATGAAGAAGCTGTGGCCGACTTTGACAATCGATTGAAAAGGGCTGCGGCGAAAGCGAGGATCATCGAGAGGATGCTCGGCGAACCAAGCGAGCATACCGCTGAGCGCTCTGCGGGAGCCAGCAACATCGAAGATATCAACTCACTGCCAGCTCATCTCACTAGTAGCCAGCAAACTCGAAACTGCGCCCCCGTGGTTCAGCTTTGATCAAAGCTGGGGACTCGGTTCTTGATGGGAAGGGGTGTCTTCCATTTCTCTCCCGTTCTACTTGGCTCAGCGCCTTCTGACATCAAACACACTGGCAAAATGCTCACAACTTTGGCCATAGATCGCTGGTTAATAAAATGCCTTCAATTCATTTCAAGAATATAACTATCTAGGCTGTTAAATGCCTCAAGTAAAATTATGAATAATTGTTAACATAACTAGCCAACATTAGTCAGGTAACTAGCTAGTTAAGCGGCCATGAATAGTTAACTAATTTACTACCAAAAAAAAAACCAGTTAACTAGCTACTTAACATGCCCACTTGAACAATCTTTCCTTTTGAGAAGCATCTCTAGGTGCTTCTGCCTTTTCTGTTTTCTCTATCTCTAGAAAAGCAGTTTCAGCATGCCTATCAAAATTTCCCACCTTGCAGACCTCACACCGGCGCCGCAAGAGAGGTTGTGGCATTCATGCCCCCACCCTCAGCTCCCAATTGTTGCAACTTGTGGCGCGGATAAAATTATTCGCATCTACTCTCTCCTAAATTTCACGTTAATTTCCTCAATAACTGGCGGCCATAAGCGGAGCGTCCGCTGTTCGGCGTGGAAACCCGGCTCTGGTGAAGAAATTGTCCTTGCAACTGCAAGTTTTGATGCAACTGTCGGTATATGGAAACGGTGGGAGCGGCTTCAACCCACCTCTACCAGTGTGTCCCAGGACCCGGAAGCACACGACGACGGTGAGGATATACTCTCTGCCACTGGGGATGAAAGTGAAGACAAAGACGACTGGACGTTTGCTGTTGTACTTGATGGACATGACAGTGAGGTGAAAGCTGTCTCCTGGTCATCCTCTGGCTCTCTCCTTGCAACCTGTTCTCGTGACAAATCAATATGGATATGGGAAGACCTAGAAGATGGCGAGAGTAACTTTGAAACCATTGCTGTTCTGCAGGACCATCAGGGTGACGTTAAGTGTGTTTCCTGGCATCCAGACGAGGATCGCCTCGCTAGTGGTGGCTATGATAACACCGTTCGACTATGGAGGGAAGATATAGATGATTGGAGCCAAGTTGCCTGCCTTAACGGCCACGAAGGTACTGTGTGGTCGGTTGATTGGGAAACATCAGCACCCTCTGGAACAAGTACAAATGATATACCAGGCATGTCATCCATCTCCCGCTGCGAGGAATCATTACGACTGAGGACAGATACCGGTCGGCATGAACCACGGCTTGTGTCCTGTTCAGACGATAAGACTGTCCGTGTTTGGAAGAGATTGTCAGATCCAGTAATATCAACACCCCAGACCTTGGACAATAGTATACGCGGCACAATACGACCCAACTCCATCGAAGAGATGTGGGTTCAAGAAAGCATTTTGCCGAATGAGCATGATATGTCAATCTACTCCGTTGCGTGGAGCAAGGTTACCGGTCTTCTTGCGTCTGCTGGCGCGGATGGAAAGATAGTAATATATCAAGAACGCCGAAAGCTGGGTCGCCACTCTGGTGGTGAGTTGGGTGAAAATGCAACTGAATCTCAGAGAGATACTACTCTTACGGACGAACAGCAGGATCCAGGCAAGTCTAGCCCGGAGACGGAATGGTGTATTCTATCTACAATAGAGGCAGCGCACGGCGTAAACGAAATAAACCATATATGCTGGGCAACGAGAGGAGGCCTGAAGGCAGATTCACCAATACAGGAGATACTCTTAACCACAGGAGATAATGGCATTGTAAAGGCCTGGATATTAAAAACGGGTTAATATTAATTAGTTGATAAATAGTTAGTTATTGAAAATATTAACTATTAACTAAATCTAATTACTATAATGACTACAGGATTATGCGATCAGAAGGGCCGGTCACTGGAGTTTAAAAAATTCTATATTTGATAGCTAAATAATTATTAAAGGAAGTATGAGCAGACAGCATTGAAGTCCTCAGTTTATACAGGTATTTAGCTATAATTTGATTAATGGTTATTCCATTGCCGTTTAGCTATGGTGTATGATCACGTTTAAGCATATACACTAGCCCTTTATTAGTACTTTCAATTGCTGCCTTACACTGCTTTAACGGATAATTTGAAACCTGACGTCCTTATAGACGCGAGATCATGTCATAAGCTTATTCTTGTCCTATAACTATGACTTCGGTCACAACACCGCAGGGGATGCTGTAAAGGATCTCCAACTCAGCAGTTCAAGCTTATTACGGTTAACATCAACACCTGGACAAATCTGATACCCTGGGACTTTGTCCAAGGCCTTTCCTCTTACTTTCATCACACGCAGGACTCGAACACCAGTTGACACCGAGGTCATGTTTCCAGGTAGCTACCAAGCTCAGTTGACTATATATAGCTAATCATCTTACTTTTAATCCAGTCCCCCGATTCCCCTCCACACACAGACCAGGAAAGCCCAACATTATATATTTCAGATTGTATGAAGTTGGAGACATGGAGGAAGGGACGACAGAGCAAAGAGAAAGGTTCTTAGCGGGAGTGCCCGAAGATACCAATAGATACAGATATTCAGGGCTAGAGGACGCTGAAATAAAAGTCTATGGGGAACATAGGAGCTCATATGTTATCTGCACAGATGTCCCTCAGCCTGAAGTTGACAAGATTGATAGCAAACATCTGGGGAGGCTTGACTACCAACGTTTCTTACAAATAATGGTTGTGAACATGCCCAGCGTCCCACATGAAGAAGCTCTCAGCCGCTTCAGTAACCTCGTTACCTTAAAAGCGGATAGGATGCTTTAATGGCCCTATCAATCAATTGACATAAATAAAAACAACTTGTAATATTGATATTACCTCATGGGAACGGGACATTATGCCTGCTAGACATCATCCAAAACCTAGATCCAAAAGTGGTACAAGAGATGAAGATATTTCGGGGCAAGAATGGCCAGCCCGCAAGAGTGAAGGGTGTTGACTTGGGTATACCTTTCTGAGCCATGTTGCTTCGTTCGCCCAATATGATACAGGGAGAACGTGATTTTAATTTTTTTTTTACCACGAAGGAGCTCCTACAACTGGCCGAAGCTGTACGGGAAGATATGGATCATGGTATGTGACAAGGAAACAATAAAAATTCCTTCCAGTCAGAAAATAATTAACATGAATATTAATGGTAGGCGGGGATTTAAAGTTGTAGAAACATTGGTAACTAGTGCTGAAATAAAAACAGCGTAATTTCGTAGCGAGCTTTTCTCTCATTTCTCTAGACATCTGTCGGGGTTTAAAGCCATCGAGTTTATACAAACAGTACGAAGCGTTCTATATACATGCTGGCGGAATCTGAGGCTGCTCAACAGGAAAGGAGAGATTCTAATAGAGCTTATTAGGTTTCCAGAAGCACGATGGCTCAAAGTTTGGATCTTCAATGTCTGTTTGTATATTTTGGTCACCAGGGGTGGCTGGATCTGTTGGCTGCAATGCAGAAAGTGTCCTCAGCTGGGAGGGTGGCGTACATAGAAGATCCCTGTCAGGCTCAGACGGAGTCCTCAAACTTTGAGTTTCACCATCTAGCAGATGTATTGAGCTATCTCTCCTGGAAGATAGAGTGTTTAGGTCTAGCGTTTCAGACGGAGGGTTCTTTGGTAAATTAAAAGGCGGTGGGGAGCCATAAAGGCAATACTGACGGCTGAACGTAGATGAATAGCTGGGTAATTGCAATGAAGGGACTTTTAGTGGTGTACTAGGACCCGGTGCGAGTGTTGGGTTGGAGCTTTGACATGTGAGCCTTTTCTGGCTACGCTGGTTCAAAGAACGTTGGACATTATCATCGCCCGCCTCACAGTCTAAAGGATAAGAGCCACGGTTAGGTGGGTATTGTCGTGGGCGTGGTATTGTAAGATGACTGGTATAGTCACAACTAGATGGGAAACCATAAATAGCTGGGTGAGGTATATCCTCAACACTTGGCCAAGGGCGATTTAATATTTTGCCCAAGCTGCCCCGCCTCTTGTGCTCTGTATCCCTTGATGAAGGGAGAAGTTCTTCATGAAACCTTGGAGATAAGAGTATATTCGCCCCCCTTTTACTGGCCCTTCCGGAACGATAACATTGCCTCCAGGATGGCTCTTGGGTCAAGGTCTCCCTTGACTTTGAATGTTGATAATGGTGCGGTTGGGCTTGCAGGCAAGCAGCGCTGGTAGGGTGGGAAGAAGGGGGTATATTGGTCTGATACGGTATTGGAGATGTTTCTGCCGCTTTTCGAAGCAAGCCTTCGAGAGAGTATGACTTTGGTGAGGGATGTGTTTCAGTGTGTTCAAAAGTGTTAGAAACGTATGCGTTATGAAACAGCATATCTTGCACTTTTGAGTTCATTTGGGAGGAGCCCGCGCTGATAGAACGTCTAAGCTGTCTGGAAACGCCGTCTGCCTGGCAGGGCTCTTTGGGATCGCTTGATGAGATTTTTGAGTTTGTCTTGGACCACGTATAGTATGTAGTAGACTGCTCACTTCCGGCAACATTACTCCCAGCCTCTGACAAGGTCCTTTTCCTGCTATAATTGGGGTTTCGAGGTCTTTGTTTGCTCCAATTAGTGGGAGAAACAGAGTGTTCAGGATCCGCTATTGAACATGGTGATGCTTTATTTTTTATGGATATCGGCAACTCTAGATCACAGGGGCGGTTCTTTAACTGCTTACAGACAGGACGCAGTGGGCTTTTCGGCTGCGAAGGTGAAAAATACTTGGAGATAGTGTTCTGCTGACTTGGATGAAACGGATTCCTCTTGTCCAAGTCTGCGCAGTGGGGTATCGAGTCATGGCGAGTCTTTGAGTGAGAAGATAGGAAGTTAAGCTCGGGGAAAGAGAGATCGGGAACTGCTGATGAAGGCAATTAGTAGATAGTAATAAGACAGGAAGGGTGGGGATATCTCACGTTCATTTCGTATAACCGGAGACGAAGCTCGGCCGCGTCTAAAGAGGCCACCAGCAGCTACGCTAAGCTTCCCGAGTGCATTAGCAATGTAACTAGCACCACCTATGTGGCTATTATCCGTACCGTAAGCCGCTCTTGAGAAATATTTGGAGGTTTAAAATTATCTTTGATGGCTGTGGTTCCGGATCTCCGGCAAGATTCCAGCCGTCTTATCTGACGATGGGTCTTGCTTGGTCTTCGCGCTGTTCTAGGCTCGTACCGATCTTCCCTCGTTTTACGCCTAGGCTGGCGCTGGTATCGTGGGCTTTTGCCCAGTCTGTTAGGTCTAGGGCTACTGTGCACGCCCATCTTTGCCGGTTTGCCAAGGCTAGTATTATTCTGAGATTGGGATATCAAAGGTTGGCAAATTAGAGTTGACCTGGGTATATGTGAGCTTGTCAGCTCAAACAAGAGAATAGCAGGTCAAGGCCGTAAGCCCAAGGTTGATTCGAGTACCTGGGGCGATATTGGGCTGGTGTCCGCAAGAGTATGCGACTGAGTGGTGGGCAACTTAGTTGTCACAGGCCAAGTGATAAGGTTAAAACCCCAAAAAGGGTAATTCAACGTCCTCCCAGAGAGGCAGCTTCCTCTCTGAAACGGATATTGAGTGTCAATCAGCAGGATCTCATTAGCTCTAATGGCGATAGTTAAGGACCTTACAATCTCCATCACTGGGAGCCTTCCCTCAATTAACTAGACGGATGGGTCCTAAGATAGAAAACATGTAGATTTAATCGTATCTCTTGGGCTTGTGGTGCAGTCGTCCAGGTTGCTTAAATGGGAGGGATTTCAATGTTAACTGTATCTCATTTAAACCGCTATGGAATATAGCACTATCAAAGAAGCTTCCAAGATTAGAAACACGAGAGGCTAGCAGGGCTTTTTTCTCCAAGCCTCAACACCAGTTTAGCCAAGGTGAGTATTTAGATACGCAAAACTCAGTGATAAAGGGCCGTTTCTTCACCGCTTGTTGTCCTGACAAGTTCGTAACATCATGTTTTGTCCTTCAAGCCTTGCGACCTGAAGTTTGAGTTCGTCCCGTTCCCTGAGGGCATCCGCCAGCTGTTTCTCTAGGCTACAGATTCGATCTTCCTTTCTTTTGCGAAATCTGCGAGCAGCCATGGTATTACGGTGCCGTTTCTCGTTGGCGATTTCCTCTGTAGAACGACTATCATCATCTACACGTGGCCGTTTACGGTTGCTGCTTGACTTGGTGGTTGAGCTTGAAGATGATTCGGGGCTGAGACCAATTTCGGGGACAGTGGTGCTCGAAAATTCGGGTCTTGACAGTGGAGTACGGGACGAATTCCTTGTTGTTACTGTTGGGACACTATTCACATCACGAAAAGAGTCCCCGGCATCGCCGGCTAGGTGGATATCAAGGAGGCATGAATCAGAGTCTTTCATGGAGTGTAAGGAGCCGTCCTTAGACACTGGCGTTTGAATGGGACTATGATCGATGGATGGTGTAAGGATCTGACTCTGGGAATTGCTTAGATTGAGTTCCCCAGTAGAAAGCAGTGCTTGCAACGGGTCGTCGTAAAGTTCCCAACTCTGTGAGGACAGGTCTAGGATATCCTGTCCTGTAGAAAGAGGGTATTGATCCTGGGTAAGGTATGTTGTATGATCTGTAAAGAAAGCGGCAAAATGGTCTGGTGACGGGAAAGGGGAAGAAGAATGCGCAATCGGCGGAGCAAGCGAGGAAGAAGTAGGCGGAAAAGGAGAAAAATGGTTGCTGATACTTGTTGACGAGGACAATGAAGGATGACTGAATAGCGACTGAGAATGATTAGGCGCGCAGGTACCGAGCTGGTCGCAATCAAGACGGCCACTTGGTAGTGGAGACGAGGCACGGCTGGAAGAATCCGAGGGTCTGACGAACGAAGCCGGCTGATGCACAAGCAGTGGCCGACATGACGAGATGGTGGAGGGTTAACGGAGTTCTATCAAGGTGTAACTGAGGTTCACAGCGCTTGGAGAGCCACGACTTGAAGGCAGCAGCAGAGCAGGAGGCGAGGGCAGCGATGGGCGTCCGGCTTCCGGCCTTTATATAGATAAAGATAGTCGCCCTCGGGGTCGCAAAAGGTACGGCTGAGCTAAGCGGCTTAGTCATACCCTTAACGGGCCAGAGGGACATCGAGCGGATGACAGCCAATAAAATAAAGGCGTTTGACCCACTAACAGGGACGTTAATCTTGGCATCAACATCACAGCCAATAGGAGCTGCCTAAAATGAGTCATTCTTGCTCACTGTGAGAAAAGTTCGAGATGCCGAAGCCGCGAGACGAGAAGGAAGGAGCCTAGCCTTGTTTGTGTTTAGGCGAGATGACGATCAGCAACGCTTTTCAGCCCTGAAGACAGACCGAGAGACAGATGGAGGAGGCATTGGGGGGGGGTTTCTGACGATGTCGACAAGTTTTGGCTCCTTCATGACAGCTGGGAGTTCAGATCGGCAAATATGATATCTTCATTGCCCGTGATGGATAGGATAGATAACTAGTTTGGATGAGCGATGGGATTCTCGGGATGCTTACTTACTCTCTAGGTTTGACCGAGGCGAGGACTCTCCGTCGGCTTTTGGCGATGCGACACGCATCCGCCCAACTTGACCTGGGCTACGGCATATATATATCCAGCTACATCTGGGCAGGAAGTTGAAGAAGCCCCTATGCCATGGACGATTACGCTAGAAGGCTCAGAATTACTCACTCTTACTCTTGCCAGGTTAACAGCCTCGAAGGAGAGGGATTACTAGGAGAACTGTGATGGCCAAGACATGGGTAAAAGGCGTATGCGTATGGATAGATATCTATAACTGGACGCCCCTCACTAACATATCCGTAAGCCCCTTCGCTAGGTAACTGACTGCCGACTATGTATGTTAACAGGGCTAACCTAACTGAACTGGGTGACAGGCAATTGCTCTACAACCTCCCTTTCAAGTCAGGGCATAATACGGAGTATTCCTTCTCTGGTTGACCTCCCCAGAGACATCCCAGATGTAACTCAAAGGTGCTGAAACAGCCAACTACGCAGCTAGCTAATAATTTACAGGCTGGTTAACTAACTGGGCAACTCAGCTGGATAATAACTATTACCCGAAAGCCATTTTCCAACCCTCATGCTTCGCAAGGGCCTTGCGGTGGGTGGAAAAATGGCCCGGGGTTGCTGGACTTAAAAAGGGATGGAAGGCCTGGGTAACTTTCTGCCGGGGCTTCTGAGGTTCCTTGAGGGTGTCAAGAGTGTCAAAAAGAGGCCGTCTCGGAAGAATATAGGCACTTTCTCATCTCTTCCGTCTCGCTGGAGCGGCCGACGATCATGGAGGCTGCATGTGCCAAGCTCAACAGGAGCCTGCTTATCTTCGTGTCAGAGCGTGTGGAGTGGCGAGGGGGGGGGGGGGGGGGGGAGGGGCCAGCAGGCGCATCGTCCATCCATCCACCGCATCCCATCCAAAGCCGCTAGTTATCTGTCCAGAGAGAGAGAGTTCTAAGATGCCTGTATGTACACAGTACATGCACTGCGCTGCACTGCAGCCTCCTGTCGACCCAGCCAGTCCGCGTCCCCCATCCCCGTTCCCCCAGCCTATAGGGGCAAGGAGAGATAGCGAACAAGATTTGTGATGGTTCAACCCTGGACTTGCCGACGGGCCAGTCAGCGGGCCAGGACGGAGGGCTAGTGTGCAACCACTGCAGCGCTCTCTTGAGACTGTGGACGAGATGCTGGGTATCCAAGGCTGCCATCGCGGCGGTCGACCGTCGAATGCTGGCCAGAACGCCGAAGCAGCGGCGCCAGGAGGAGCCATGGAGGGGAGACGAAGATGCGAGGGCTGCCGCTTCTCAGACAGACACAAAGTATCTATGGGGTAACCCGCTACCTCGCTGCAAGTTACTCCTGGCTACGCCGCTGCCCCCAGCTGGATGGCCTCTTGGAGGAGAGGAAGACGGAGGAGGGCCCTTTGCTGTCCCGTCTCAGCCGTCATGCTGCCCTTATCATATACTAACTAGTTAGCTAGTTGGTTAACTCGGGGAAGCCCGCTGCTTGTCTCTCTGGATGGAGTCGTTAGTCGGGCTGTTTGGCGTGCTGGCTGCTGCTACGCCGGACTACGAACTCGCTGCCCTGACAAACCAACCACCCGACTCGACCTTTGGCTGTCATGTCAACCTGCTAGCTAGCTAGCTCATCCGTCCGTCTCGCACACACACAAAAAAAGCCTTCTTTGCTTTTCGCAATTTTTTTCATCTTTTTTAGTCTTTTTTTTTTTACTTCTTCCTTTTTCTTCTTCTTCTTTCTTCCTCCCCTCCTTTTCC